>NC_083426.1:51616159-51916159 GCF_020745735.1 Hemiscyllium ocellatum
TACACAAAAAGCAGAACAACTCTAACCAGCCAATTACCATCCTATTGATCAACTCTCCATCATCAGTAGTGCTAACAAGCAGCTAACAAGAGCTGAATTCCAGAGATGAGATGAAAGTAACAGCCCTGATATCAAGGCAGATTTTGACCAAGTGTGGCAGCAAGGATTCCTAGCAAAACTGGAACAAACTGTCTCCTGATTGGAGCTGAAAAATGTGTTGCTGGAAAAGCGCAGCAGGTCAGGCAGCATCCAAGGAGCAGGAGAATCGACGTTTCAGGCATAAGCCCTTCTTCAGGAATGAGGAGGGTGTGCCAAGCAGGCTAAGATAAAAGGTAGGAAGGAGTTGGGGGAGGGCTGTTGGGAATGCGATAGGTGGAAGGAGGTTAAGGTGAGGGTGATAGGCCGGAGAGAGGGTGGGGGCGGAGAGGTCGGGAAGAAGATTGCAGGTCAAGAAGGCAGTGCTGAGTCTGAGGGTTGGGACTGAGAAAAGGTGGGGGGAGGGGAAATGAGGAAGCTGGAGAAATCTGCATTCATTCCTTGTGGTTGGAGGGTTCCTAGGCAGAAGATGAGGCGCTCTTCCTCCAGGTGTCATGTTGCCATGGTCTGGTCATGAAGGAGGCCAAGGACCTGCATGCCCTTGGTGGAGTGGGAGGGGGAGTTAAAGTGTTCAGCCACAGGGCAGTTGGGTTCATTGGTGTGGGTATCCCAGAGGTCTTCTCTGAAATGTTCTGCAAGTAGGCGGCCTGTCTCCCCAATGTAAAGGAGGCTACATCGGGTGCAGCGGATGCAGTAAATGATGTGTGTGGAGGTGCAGGTGAATTTGTGACGGGTATGGAAGGATCCCTTGGGGCCTTGGAGGGAAGTGAGGGAAGAGGTGTGGACGCAAGTTTTGCATTTCTTGCGGTTGCAGGGGAAGGTGCCGGGAGTGGAGGTTGGGTTGGTGGGGGATGTGGACCTGACGAAGGAGTCGCGGAGGGAGTGGTCTTTCCGGAACACTGATAGGGGAGGGGAGGGAAATATATCCTTGGTAGTGGGGTCTGTTTGGAGGTGGCGGAATTGACGAAGGATGATATGATGTATCAAGGTTGTTGGGGTGGTAGGTGAGGACCAATGGGGTTCTGTCCTGGTGGCGATTGGAGGGGCGGGGTTCAAGGGCGGAGGAGCGGGAAGTGGAGGAGATGCGGTGGAGAGCATAGTCAACCACGTTCTTGGCCTCCTCCATCGCCAGACCATAGCAACATGACACCTGGAGGAAGAGCGCCTCATCTTCCACCTAGGAACCCTCCAACCACAAGGGATGAATGCAGATTTCTCATTTCCCCTCCCCCTACCTTTTCTCAGTCCCAACCCTCGGACTCAGCACTGCCTTCTTGACCTGCAATCTTCTTCCTGACCTCTCTGCCCCCACCCCCTCTCCGGCCTATCACCCTCACCTTATCCTCCTTCCACCTATTGCATTCCCAATGCCCCTCTCCCAAGTCCCTCCTCCCTACCTTTTATCTTAGCCTGCTTGGCACACCCTCCTCATTCCTGAAGAAGGGCTTATGCCCAAAAAGTCGATTCTCCTGCTCCTTTGATGCTGCCCGACCTGCTGCGCTTTTCCAGCAACACATTTTTTTAGGTCTGATCTCCAGCATCTGCAGTCCTCAATCTCTCCTGATTGGAGTCATATCTGGCAACCATAGGAAGATGTTTGTGGTTTTTGGATGTCAGACATCTCGGCTCCAGGACATATCTGCATGAGGTCCTTAGGGTAGTGTCCTCAGCCCAACCATCTTCAGCTGCTTTATCAATGACCTTCCCTGTATCATAACGTCAGAAGTGGAGCTTTTCACTGATGGTTGTTATGATGTTTAGAACCATTCAAGTTTTGCCAAATACTGAAGCAGTCCATGTTCAAAAGCAACAATATCCAGGCTTGGGTTGACAAGTGACAAGTTGCATGCACTGTACATAAATGCAAGGCAATGACCATCTACAATAAGAGACAATCTAACCAGTACACCTTGACATTCAGTGGTGTTACCATCTTTCAATCCTCTCCTGTCAATATCCTGGGGATTGCCATTGAGCAGAAACTCAACTGGACTCGCCGTATAAATACAGTGCCAACCAGAGCAGGTCAGATTCTAGAAATATTTCTGACTCCCAAAGCCCGCATATTACGAACAAGGCACAAGTTAGGAGGGTGATAGAATGTTCCCCAATTGACTGATGAGTGCAGCTCCAAAAGCACTCAAAAGGCTTGACACCATCCAGAACAAAGCAGCCCACTTGATAGGCACCATATCCACAATTATCCACTCCCTCCACAACCAACACTCTACAGCTGCAAGCTTGGGCTGACATTCACGCCACAGAAATTCATCCAAGATAATACCTTCCAAACCCAAGTGCAGTAGATACATGGGAACACCACCACCCGCAAGTTGCCTTCCAAGCAATCACCATCCTGTCTTGGAAGTATATTGCCATTCAAATAAAAATTGAAAGATCTGTGGATGCTATAAATCAGAAACAAAAACAGAAATTACTGGAAAAGCTCAGCAGGTCTGGCATCATTTTTGGAGAGAAATCAGAATTGATAGTTCAAGTCAAATGACCCTTGCTCAGAACTGAATTAAAATTGAATTAAAAATCTGACTAACTCCTCTTTGAATTTATTCAGTATCCCAACATCCACCACACTCTGGCAAAGTGAATTCACAGATTCACGACCCTTTGAGAGAAATAATTTCTCTTCATCTGTATTTAATTCTACTACCTTTTCTCCTAAAACTCTGTCCTCTTGTTCTAGATTGCCCACATAAGGAAATATCTTCACTACATCTTCATTTTGTCAATCCCTTCAGTATTTACATACAACAATTAAATCTACTCTCATTCTTCTAAACTCCAAACAGTGTTGGCCTAAACTGCTCAATCTTTCTTCATAAGACATTTCTGGAATCAATCAAGTGAATGTCCTCTGAACTGATTCCAATACAGCTGACACCCTCCTCAAGTAAAGTGACCAAAACTGTACACAGTACTCAAGGTATGGTCTCACCAATTTTGTTGCATTAAGTCCTATTCAGCACAAAATAACATTGCTCTCTCTCCCTGAATTTCTTCAACAGAAATTCAGAGAACTTGCTCCATCCAAAACTGTGTGACTCACAAACCAACCTCCCAGGAGAGGATCCTGCACTTGCTCACCTTGAGGGTCAAAGATCAGGATGTAACTATGGCAACAGGCAAAATCCTGGAACTCCTTTCCTTAAGGCATTGAAGGTCTACTTACAACACATGGGATGCAGCAGTTGAAGGAGACAGCTCACTATCTTCAAAGACATCAAGGGTCAGACTCACCATAAATGCTCGCCAACCAGCAACACTCACATCCCACAAGAGTAAATTTCAAAATGTTCCCCAATACTATTTCCCTAAAAATAATCCATTTACTAAACCTCCACTAACAGCACTGGTAAACTATCCTCTCTCCTCACACCACCCCCCACTCGATTTACCCCTTCCCCCCTACCAAAACACATGAATCTTAGTCTTACAATGATTCAGGGACAATCCATTTTGTAAAGGTCAACCCATCTTCCCCAAAACCAAAATCACTGATACAGGGATCTAAAGCCCTCCCTCCTATATCATCTCTTTAGCACAGATTCATCTCTCTATTTGTCAATTCCTATACTCACAAGCATGTGGCACTGGGAGTAATTCAGAGATTTCAAGCTTTGGGGTTCTGCATTTTAGTCAGATATCTAGCTCCTACATTTTTGTTGCAGGGTCCTATCCCTCTTTCTACTTGAATCATTGGTACTAATATGAACCATGACCTTTGACTGTTTTCCCTCCCTCTCAAGAATGTCCTTTAGCTGTTCAATGATATCCTTGATGCTGGCCCCAGAGGGGCAACACATCATCCTGAAATCATATCCCTCGTTGCGGAAATACCTGTCTACTTCTCAGGATTGAATCTATTACCACTACTGTGCTTCTTCTCTTTTTCCCTCTCCTGGATTCTCTCAGAGGAACTACCACTCTCAATATTTTCCAGTACTGAAAACTGTTGTTCAGTAGTTGTACTCTAGGGATTTGCCGACTACATAACTGTCTCCCTTCTTCCGTGTGGTGCCTACCTATTTCTTTTCCAACTTTACCTCCTCAAGCTGTGGAGTGTCTGTCTAAAAATGTGCTATCCACATAAATCTCAGCCTTGTGAATGCATTTCAGTGCTTCCAGCCAGTGCTCAAGGTCCAAACCATGGCACTCAAGCTCGTCAAACGTTTGGCACTTCCTGCAGATGTGGTCATTCAGATTGCCAGGAGAATCCAAGCCTTCCAATGTATCGCAACCCTTGCAAAACAATGCCATATCTTAAGTCAACCTATGAAAACCAAAATAATTAAACCAATTAAAATAATAATTTTTTCAAATATTATTTTTAAATGTTGGCTTGACTTCAATAATGAGTGAAGTACAGTTATCTTAGAGTCATAGAGATGTACAGCATGGAAACAGACTCTTCGGTCCATATCGCCCATTCCAACCAGTTGTCACAACCCAATCTAGTCCCACCTGCCAGCACCCGGCCCATATCCCTTCAAACTCTTCCTATTCATATACCCATCCAAATGCCTCTTAAATGTTGCAATTGTACCAGCCTCCACCACTTTCTTCGGCAGCTCATTCCACACCTGTACCACCCTCTGTGTGAAAAGTTACCCCTTAGGTCTCTTCTATATCTTTCCTCCCTCACCCAAAACATATGCCCTCTAGTTCTGGACTCCCCAACCCCAGGGAAAAGACTTTGCCTATTTACCCTATCCAGGCCCCTCATAATTTTCATCATGGTAAATTGCAACATACTTTCCTTGTCAATATTCATTCACATATTTTCGTTCTATCAGGTCTTCCTGATTACACTAATGATGATGAACCTTCTACAAACTGAAACATCGGATGAAACGATTCCTTCAGACGGCACACCATAATTAGTCAATGCAGATCGCAAGCTTCAATAGACCAAGACAGACAGTTACTTGTGTTCTTATCTGGTGGCTCGTAATCCACAAGGCAATGGTAGCAGGAGAAACTGTAAAGAATCTGAGTCAATGGATACAGCTTCCTCCTAGTTTTACTCGGCTGGGAACAAATCAGGACCGTGGTGGAATGGATGCATCATTAAATAAAATAAATACTGAGTGGCAGCAGAAAATTTGCAATATGCTAGTAAGCCTTTCTGAGCCTAAGTACTGTGCTCAATTGCAGAGAAAATGGGAGTATGTAGCTGAAGCATTAAGGTTTATGTCACAGGTGATGAGGATGCTTTCTTCTATAGCAAAAAAAAAGCTTACTCAATGGAATATCAGTTACATTAATCAAATAGATTCACACTGACTTTGAGCATCATTATGCAGACTCTGGCTCTGAACATTTTTAAAGATAGGGTAGTGCAGGAAGGTGAGAGTAGAGAGGGGGGTAGTATATTTTTGATGGTTCCGACTTGATGGGCCAAAGGTTTAGGGTTAGAATCTGTTCAGTATGATTTTATGAGACAGAATGAAGGACAAGTTGATAAGTGTTAGATAATTCAGTTATTATTTTATTTAGGGCATGTAATTCCCCATAGCCAAGCAATAGCCTCATTTGCTGAGATTAAAATGATAGTCTACCACTCACTGTAGTGGGGACACTCGCCCGTACAATATGGTTTATGTCTCTCCACAACTGTATAATGGGTTTGTACTGACACCCCTGTAATAGGCTCCGGGTTATCCTGCACCCTGTTTTACAAGGACCATTCACACTGTGGTGGTCCAAAATCTGTCATTCGACAGGCCCACTGCTGACCCCTTCACTGGACTCCCTGCAGTTCATGTATTGACCCAAACGCTCAACAGCCATTTCTACCTGCCTCCATCTGACCATCACCCACCTGGAGAAGAAGGACACCTACGTCAGACTACTGTTCATAGACTTCAGTTCTGCATTTAACACTGTAATTCCTCAGCACCTGATTGGAAAGCTGTGTCTACTGGCCTAAATACTTCCTATTGCAACTGGATTCTGAACTTTCTGGCTGGGAGACCTCAGTCAGTCTGGATTGGGAACAGCATCTCAAACAACATCACACTGAGCATGGGGTCTCCTCAAGGCTGTGTGCTCAGTCCACTGCTGTTCACCCTGCTGACAGACGATTGTTCAGTGATGCACAGGTCGAATCACATCAAGTTTGCTGATGATACGAGTGTAGTGGGTCTCATCAGCACGAACAACAATTCAGCATGCAGAGAGGAGGTACAACGGCTAACGGACTGGTGCAAAGCCAACAGCCTGTCTCTGAATGTGGACAAGACAAAAGAGATGGTTGTTGACTTCAGGAGGGCACAGAGTGACCATTCTGTCCTGGACATTGACAGCTTCCCTATGGAGATCATGAAATTTCTTGGTGTACACCTGGCAGAGAATCTCACCTGGACCCTCAACACCAGCTCCATAGCCAAGAGAGCCCATCAGCGATTCTATTTTCTGCACAGGCTGGGGAAAACCCAAGTCCCAAATCACCATCCTCACCACATTCTACAGAGGGTTCATTGAGAGTACCCTGAGCTGCTGCATCACTGTCAGGTACGAGAAATGCACCATTTCGAATTGTAAGACTGTACAACTGATAGTGAGGACAGCTGAGAAGATCTTTGGGGTCTCTCTTCCCACCATTATAGACATTTACACCACACGCTGCATTCAAAAGGCTAAGAGCATTGTGGAAGACCCCACACACCCCTCACTCAAACTCTTCTCCTTCCTACCATCTGGCAGTAGATACTGGAGCTTTCGGTCTCTCAGGGCCAGACTGTGCAACAGTTTCTTCCCCCAAGCCACTAGGCTCCTTAACACAATATGGACTTTTTCCCATCTGAAATTCTTTGTACAACTTCAAATTGCTGCTAGAAAAATGTCTATTATTTATCATTCTTCTACTACACAGTAACTTGTGTGTTTTGCAAGTCTTATGCACTTTATGCCGTGTACGATTGTGTAGTTTGTGCTGTTCATGTAGCATCCTCAGTCTTGGAGGAATGCTGTCTCATGTTTATTGTATCAGTTGTAAATGGTAGAAATGACAAATAAAAAGCTACTCTATTCTACTCTCTATTCTACAGATGGAGTTTGTAACAAGTAACTTGCTAATGAGTTCTCATGCTGAGGATAAGAGACAAATTAAGGAAACAGTGATTAGGTTTCAGTTAGTTGTGTTTTGAAAGGTAGCAGATTGTCAAACAGAAGCCTGAGAGAAGTAAGGGCTGGCACTGTTCTGCAGATAAATAAAATAAAAATATTGGTGAAGCTATATCTAAGAATACATCATCATTCCTTCACTGCCACTGGGTCAAAATCCTGGAGCGCTCATCCTAATAGCACTTCAGGTATCCCTGTACCAAAAGGGTTGCCATGGTTCAAAAAGGAGACAAGCAGGTGACTAGAAGAACACAGCAAGCCAGGCAGCATCGGGAGGTGTAACTCTTCTTCATGACCAAAGGGGGTCTTGAAGAAGGGTTACATCCAAAACGTTGACTTCTCCACCTCCTGATGTTGCCCGACATGCTGTATATTTCCAGCCTCCTGGTTGTCTACCTTGGAATCCAACATGTTCAAAAAGGAACCTCACTACTAGCTTCACCACCGTAATTAGAGTTGGGCAAAGAATGTTGGCTTAGCCAGTATGCCCACATCTCATGAAAAAAACTTTTAAAAGCAATACGTTGATTCAGCTCTCCACTCTCAGAGGTAATTACTTTGCAATTCCACCAATCACCATTAGATGGCACAGCAGCAGTGTGCTTATGATATTGTTTCCCATTGTAAAATAATATATTATTTTCAACAGTTAAAGCTTTGCAATACTACTTTTTCAGCCTCTTGTCCTAAATCCATCCACAAATATCAGCTGGTTGCTTAAGTGACTATTCTCTGTTTAATGTGTTCAGACAATAAATGTTGGTAGGAGAAAGTGAGGACTGCAGATGCTGGAGTTCAGAGCTGAAAAATGTGTTGCTGGAAAAGCACAGCAGGTCAGACAGCATCCAAGGAGCAGGAGAATCGACGTTTCGGGCATAAGCCCTTCTTCAGGACTGAAGAAGGGCTTATGCCCGAAATGTCGATTCTCCTGCTCCTTGGATGCTGCCTGACCTGCTGCGCTTTTCCAGGAACACATTTTTCAGCAATAAATGTTGGTAGTTTGTTTCATCACAGGAACATCAAATCAAATACAAGCTCAATGCTTCACTCACCATTTCCCACAATAATTCTTAACATGGAGTCCAGAATCCCTCAATGATCCACAAAACCATTTCAAGGAGTTCACCAAATTTGGCAGATTATAACAAAAATGACTTCATGTTCGATGATCACTGAAGGTATTACTGTTGACCCAGTTCCATTGCAATGATTATCTTTCTGTGGACAGATGCAGTATTTAAAGGATTAATAGCCACCTGTCAAGGATGAAGGATTCAGACATATTTTATTGTGTCTTTAGAAGAGATGAGGAGGTCCGTTTGTGCAGAGGCAGCTTGATGCCTAAATGAATGATGGACATGATGCTTGTCCAGTAGGTCCTGTGATGCTGTGAGACAGACTGCGGTGAGCAGTGAATGTCACTCTTGCAACCAGCTCATGAAATCAAATAATCAAACTTTTTTTAACCTAGTACTTGCCTTAATGATTGGCTTCATGCAATTTTGTATTCATTTCATTTTAATTCTCTGAAGTTGAGGGTAATATGAAAACAATGGCACCACACTTCCTGATATTTTGAATACTGATTGCTGGTTATGTAAGCAACAGGCTGGGAACAACAAACCACAACTTTTCATTTTAAATGAACAAGCTGTCACCTTGAAAGGTCAATCCTGATTTTTCATTACCCCATTTAGTTCAGAAAATTTACATTGAACATTGTGCTATATAATTCAATTGGTTTCGTGTTATTCATATTTTCAAATTCAAGAACCAAAATCCTAATTTCTCATTGAAACTAGCACAAGCATGTTGTCCAGTTTATCTCATAAATGGCAGTACACCAGTTATCTATACTTTGATTCATTTGTTTATTGAAGAGATTGACCACTAATTTCTCATAATATCAGTATATAAACACAACCATCCAGAATCCTTTCAAACCAATTGAGGTGTATAAGATTATGTGAGGTATGGACAGTTTGGATAAGAAGCAGCTTTTGCCCATAGTTGAAGTGTCAATAACGAGAGGGCATAATATTAAAGCAAAGAACAGAGGGCTTAGAGGGGGATCTGAGGGAACATGTTTCACTTGGTGGGATATCTGGAATACTGAGGGTAGTGGATGCAGGAAACCTTACAACCTTTTAAAAGTATGTCGACGAGCACTCGAAATGTCATAACATTCAAGGTTATGTGCCAATTGTTAGAAAGTGAGGTTAATGTAGGTAGTTCAGTGCAGATTTCCACCAAAGGGCCTTTTCTCAACTACAAAAATCTAAAATGAAATAGCCTTTTGCTTCAGACTCAGAATCTTAAGTAAAACTTGCAGAATTTGAAAGCAAATGAAAGACAAACATAAGTGACAGTGGTGTAAATCAATTAATCTTGTATAGGTATATCCTAACTTAAATATGCCAGAATTATTCAAAACTTTACATAAATGATATATTAATTGTAAATATCCCATCCATATGTTGCAGCAGCTTGCCAAGGATCCTTGGTCAGCACTTTGCAAACCTGTGACCTTTATCATTTAGAAGAACCTTTACCACTTGCAAACTTTCCTTTTAAATCGTAAGGCTTCCTGATTTAAGTATATATCCCAGTTCCTTCACTATGGTTGTACCTGAAATTGAGCAGCTCCTTACAAAACAGCATTCAGGGACTACATGGACAGCAGTCATTCAAGAAGGTGGCACAATGCTGGCATAGTCAGTAATGCTACCTCATGAACATGCGAAAAAAGAACTAGCTAGAAAAAAAAGTTTGTTGTTAAAACTGAATGTCGCTAAAGATTTTTGATGGCTGATACGAGGAATGATCTAGATACAGTATACTGATACTTCATGCCAAAGCTGGTATTTCTGGGACACATATTTCTATTTTACTGAGGTCTGGTGGACTGACATAGGGCTTCAGTGCATTTTTACTAAAGTCAGATCCTCATCTTTATAGACTCCTAATATTGTTACCGTTGGGGGAAAGTTAACATGGTTTGCCTGGAAGCCATTTTCCTAATCCAGCTGAGAAATCATTTTGTGTCCCCAGAACTTTGCTGGCTGTGCATTCCTTACCATGAGGTAATGTGAAAGGTAGGCCTTATCTTCCTAAGGTGTCAAGATAGTGTTTCCTCCCTTTGATGAATGATCAGTGCAGGCTGTAGAACCATAGATTTGTCAATTTGTCCCACTCCCTTCACGAGTTATTGCCACTTCACGGTCATTCAGCTAACTGGGGCATCTCTGTTTAGTGTTAGCAATCTGTGCAAATGGTGATACCATTTGTTCTATCCACTTGTGGAATGCATAATAGTGCTTTAGTTTTTACCTTAATGACTAACCTCTAATTTAGTACCAACTTATAAGCATACCAAACTGTGCAATTAATGATCAGTTCCTATCTGCTTTGTCTTTATAATCCTGTAGTATCCTGAAGTACTTTGGAATAACTCCGAGCCACAGTTAGGACGGTGAATTCCCCATGTTATATCAGTTAATAAACTAATCAGTTCGCAAGGTCTGAGTCTCAAGAGTTTTCTTCAACAGTTACACAAAGTATTCAGGTAGTCTTATTTTCACTGAAATTCTTCTTAATTCTTTCATGGGATTGAAGCATCATTGGCTAGTCCAGCATTTATTTCAAATCCTTAAGTTCCTTTCAGAAGGTGATGATGAGTTGCCTTTTTGAACTGATGCAGTTCATATTGGTAAAAATAGACCCTCAGTGCTGTTGGGAAAGGAGTTCCAGGATTTTGATCCAAGAACTGAATTTAAAAAAAAACAGATGAAGGAAGAAACCTCAGACTATATAAAAATAAAAGGTCAACTTCCATAGAATCCTAAAGCATATGAAGAGATCGACTGTCCTTTTATATCTGTACTGTCTCGTTCTTGAGTTGTGTACTGTAATTACTTTGTCTGAAAAAATGCATCTCTGGTACAATACAAGGTCAATGAACTTTTCCTAACGTGAAAACAGTAGGCCATTACGTAATACTTGCCATTCATCAGATAGGATTGAAATCCATGTTGCATGTAAGCAGGGACACAGGAATAGTGAATGACACTAGACCCTGTGCATCATCAGCAAACATTGGGCCGAGACAATACCCTGAGGGACTCCTACAGCAATATTCTGAGGCAGAGAATATGTTTGGTTACAGCAAGATAACATCTTCCTTCGTACTAGATATTAGTTTTTTCCTTGATTCTGTTATAGACCAGGCCAGACCCCTCAAACTATTTTAAGAAGGTAGACCTATCTTTTTCTTATTTTAAAAGGCAGATATGAAGTGGATATTCCAGGTGCTGGTCAAACCACTCGGCTTCAAGCAAAACAGAATTTACTTAAACATAATAGTTGAAACACAAACAAAACTACAAGGAATTTAGAAGAACTTAATTGTTGGACAACTTAACTAACCTGATACAGTAACTATCACTTCAGTAATTTACAGTTCCAATATAGCAATGCCCATAAAACACACCCTTGTCAAAAAGATAAATTCACTCACAGATTTTTACAGGCAGGAGGGAATAACATCCAAAGAGAGATTTTTAAAAAGTCAGAGGAATTATTTACTGAAGCTTGCAACTCCCCTGGATTTACACATCTTGCTATTGTTACAGCTAAAAGCAAATTAGAAAGAATCTGAATGGGAGAACTAGCCACTCCCCTTTCATTGCTAAACTGGACTCTTCAGCACCTCTGCCTTTATGACCTTTCTTCAAAAAAACCAAAGACAAGATAACTTTTTCAAAGTGACAGCATTGTCACACCTCCCCCCTTAAAAAAATCAACTATCAATATACAAAGATGGCTTCATTTTAACACCTTTAATCTTGCTCTATTAGTACACTACAACACAAATATTACATTGACTCTAAACATGCAAACATCCACTACTGCACTGCATTTAAGTCCATTTACTCTTGCCACCGAATGCCTCCCTTTTTCTTCATCTAAAGTCTCAACAATGTGTCAGCCACATGCATAATTTTCAAACTGAATGGCTGCAGCAATAAGTTCCATCTAAACCATGTGGAACTTTCGTCCTTAAATTCCTCCAAAATCTTTAATGGATCATGATCTGTATATATAATTGTCTCAGACACATTACTGGTACTATAAATGTGGAAATGTAACACCAACATCAAGTTCAAGGTCTCCTTCTCAGTTGTGGAATATTCCTGTTTATGAATATTACATTTTCTGGAGAAATATCTGATGGTCTTTCTATATTCTCGTTGTCTTCTTGTAAGTGTACAACACTGTCACCCACATCACTTGCATCGATAGCCACGTTGAATGGCTTTCTGTAATTAGGTGTGGCTAATTCTTGGACAGTGGTTAACACAGCTTTCAGACTGTCAAATGCCTTCTGTCAGTCTGCCATCCACTGAAAGTTTTTGCACTTTTTCAATGACTCAATCAGTGGAACAGCAACACCGCTAAAATTTGGCATGAATTTCCGATTAAACCCACTCAATCCCAGGAATCGTAGTATTGTTCTCTTCATTGATGGTATGGGAAACTTTCCAATAACCTTTGTTTCCAGATATATACCACACAATTGAATAATCCAGAAATGACTTTATTGGTTAGTGTTTGAAGTGTGGCTGGTGCATTTTTCATACCAAATGGCATAACTTTAAATTGGTATAGTCCATTCAGTATAACAAAAACTGAAATTGCCTTTGCTCTTTTAGACAAAGGTACCTGCCAGTTTCATCTGAGTAAGTCCAACTTAGAAATATAAGTTGCTTGTCCCACCTTCTCCATACAGTCTTCCAAATCTGGAATTGGATATGAATCAGACTTTGTAACTGCACTGACTTTGCAATAGTCTACACAAAATGTTGGGTACCATCTGGGTTTGGCACCACTACTATGAGTGAACTCCAGTACTCCAGTTGCTACAATTCACTTTGATTATGTTGTCTTCGAGCACGCATTCAATCGCTTTTTGAACCAGTGTCAACTTTAGAGGGTTAACTCTATAAGGATGTTGTTTTGATGGGGATCCAAGATGGCGGCGACCCAGCAAGTCTGAGTCTATAGTGCTCTTCCCAAGACTTAGGCAAAGTGGGTCACCCACCCCCACCACACTCACCAAATCATTCATAAAGCTGTTAACTTTAAATAGCTGCTTAGTATTACATTTAAATAATCTAACATTTAGTGAAAAATGACCAAAGGGAAAGGAGCCCGCAGCTCTCAACAAGCAGGACCCCCTCCCCCACCTTCTCCCTCTTCAGCTGCAGCAGAGGCGTCCACAGCCGCCCCGGGGGACTTACTGACGGTAACAAGCCTTGTGGAGATGATCACCAAGCTGGACGCGAAGATCGATGCATTTATCGAGGAGTCCCGACATCGCTGGGAATCACTCTCGGCCGCGCTGCAGAAGCACGGCCGAGACATCCAGGAACTCGAGCACCGAGTCGGAGGGGCGGAGTTAAAGGCTGCGACCTCCAAAACTGCAGCTCAAGCGGCCGCCGATCAGGTCCGGGCTCTCAAGCAGCGAGTCTGAACCTTAGAAAATCATATTGACGACCTCGATAATCAAGGTCATCGGAAAAATATTCGTTTGCTGGGCCTTCCCGAACGGGAAGAGGAAGGCCAGCTTACAGCATTCCTCGAGCAGTGGCTGCCACAGCTTTTAAATCTGCATGCTGGATCAGGCCAGGTAAGGGTGGAATGGGCCTACCGAGTCGCAATACGTGGGCCCGGCTCAAACCAGCGTTCCAGCTGCAGAGCTATAGGGAGAGGCAGATGCTTCTGGAAGCCTCAAGAAATCTTGGAAAAGATCCCCAAGCCATGATCTATAAAGGATCCAAGATCATGCTATTCCAGAACTTTTCCCCAGCTCTTGTCCGAAAGAGGAAGGCATTCGATGAGGTGAAGAAGCGTTTAAGGGACTTAAATACTCAGTACTCCTTACGTTATCCAGCGACGCTACGCTTTAACCACGAAGGATCCATATATAACTTCGGATCACCAGAGAAGGCTAAGGAATTCTTGGACTCTCTTAAATAAACTGTAAGAGATAGTGGATGTTGGTTCGCCTTTCCCTCTACTTTGGTTTACATCCCCCCACCTTTTTTGTTTCTCTTTTTTCTTACCTTATTGTTTAATATTATCATGGAGGCGGGGAGAGGGATTTGATTTTCTACCCCACCCCCCGCGTGGGTTTGTTTTCTTTTATTACTTTATGTATTTATGTGGGTATGTATGTATGTATGTATACATGTTGGGGCGTTTGGTTAATGTTGGTGGGGGGAGGTGGTTACCTTATTCTATTTTACTTCTGTCTTTAGGAGTGGGGTTGTTTTTCCCCTGTTATTTTGTATTATTATATTTAATTATTACTTTGTTGAGATTGTAATTTTATAGTTATATATTTATATATATAATATAACATTCCCAAATATATTCAGGTGTTGGTGTGGGCGGGGGTAGGGTGCTCACTGTTAACTATAGCTTTGTATTATATTTGAATTCTCCTCATTTTATTGAGGAGCACCTGGGTCAAGGGTGGGGCAGTGGTTGGGAGAGGATAAGATGGACTTTTGGAGAGGAAGTGACGCTCCCTGGGAACAAGGGGGAAAATCTCCATTTAGGTATGTTTTATATTTTTTAAATTTAGAAATAGTTTTTTATTATATTGTTTTGAGTGTATTAGAGAGCCTTTTTTTTGTAAATTTTATATGCTCCACGCTCGGGATGTTCCAGATAGGGTTTCCCCTCCCGAGGGGTCTCGGATCTGCCCAGGTGATTATGGTTGATCAGTCGGTTAAGTGGTGCACCTGGAATGTCAGGGGGAGTAATTCGCCAGTTAAAAGGAAGAAAATATTATCAAATCTTAAGAAGGAAAGAGTTGATATAGCTCTCCTACAGGAGACACACCTGTCGGATAAAGAACACTTAAAAGTACGGCAGGGTGGATTTGATCAGGCCTTTTTCTCTTCTTTTAGCTCAAAAAGCAGGGGAGTTGTTATTCTTGTTCGGAAGAATTTCCCTTTCAAAATTCTAAATCAGATAAAAGACGAATCTGGATGATATATTTTGATGAAAGCCCTAGTAAATGGAGAGGAATATGGGATTCTAAATTTGTACTGCCCCCCGGCACACCCCTTTAAATTTATAACGGAAGCTTTTTTCAAAATTGATGGCCTTTGGTGCCCGTCATACAATTATAGGGGGAGACTTTAATTGTATTATGGATCCGGAAATAGATAGGATTCCCAAGAGTGCTGCTGGAGTATCTCCCAGATCTAGACAACTGGCGGATCTGAATAAAGAATTAGGATTGGTAGATATATGGAGATGTCTCCATCCACAGGGTAGAGATTTTTCTTTCTACTCTAATCCACATAAATGTCATACAAGAATTGATATGTTTTTTGCCCCATCGATTTTTAAAAATTCCATAACATCCTGTAAAATAGGTACTATAGAAATTTCTGACCATGCCGCTGTATATATGGAAACTAAGGCAAGGAACAATGGGACATCCGCTCGGCATTGGCGTATGGACCCCTTCCTGATAAAAGATAGTAAATTTGTAAAGTACTTCTCCCAAGAATTTAAAACTTCTTTAGAAATTAATTCAGGTACGGCTAGCAACCCATCAATGATATGGGAGATCATCAAAGCTGATGCACGAGGTTTGATCATCTCCTACTCAGCGACCCAGAGAAAACTGAAGGGAGAGCAACAGCGCCTGCTCGAAGCACGCTTAAAAGCAGCTGAAACAGCATACGCTGATAGACCTTCTATTATAAAATTGCAGAGGATTACGGCTCTTAGGACAGCTCTAAACACTACGCTTACTCAAACGGCTAAGAGGGAAATATTATTTGCAAAACAAAGGTTATATGAATATGGCGACAAACCGGGTAGATACTTAGCATTTCTTGCAAAGAAAAAGAAGGCCCCGTCTCCTATATCCTATGAGAATGCTCCCGGTGATGCTGCCAAGGATGGCCCTACGTAAATTATATGGCTGGCTGGGTTCCGTTATTTGGAATCATAGAATGCCCCTCATTAGTGAAGATAGGACTAGGAGGGTGCAGTCATTTTAAAAAAATTTGACCTTTCCGGGCTTGACTCAAGAACAGGTATCGGTCCTAAATGCTCCTCTAACAATCCAAGAAATACTTCATGCAATTAAGCAACTCCAGAGCGGAAAGGCACCGGGCCCAGATGGTTTTCAAGCTGAATTCTATAAAGAATTTACAGAAATATTGGCTGATCCACTTATGGACATGTATAACTATGCATATAGTCAGGGCTGTCTCCCGCCTTCGCTGAAAGAGGCAAATATCTCTCTTATCCTTAAAAAAGGAAAAGATCCAGAAGACTGTACATCATATAGATCAATATCCTTGCTAAATGTAGATTTTAAAATCCTCTCTAAAATGTTAGCACTGAGACTAGAAAGGATACTGCCATATATTATAAAGGAGGATCAGACGGGATTTATTAAGGGCCGTAGATCATCCAATAATATTAGAAGGGTTTTGAACATGATCCAAGCCTGTCATCAGGGAAAGATACCAGGAATAGTAGTCTCATTAGACGCGGAAAAGGCATTCGATAGGGTTGAATGGTCATATTTGTTTTACACATTGGAAAGGTTTGGCATTGGACAGGTGTTTACCAAATGGGTCTCAGCATTGTATAGTGATCCCAAAGCAGTTGTGGTTACCAATGGATTAGGTTCGGATAGCTTCAGTGTGGGTAGGGGCTGCCGTCAAGGATGTCCTCTCTCGCCATTATTATTTACACTAATAATTGAACCACTAGCAGAAGCTATACGGACTGATCCTAATATAACGGCCCCGAGGATTGGTACAGGTAAACACAAAATTACCCTTTATGCAGATGATGTTCTTTTATTCCTCAATAATCCTCTGATGTCCGTACCTCGTCTAATTCAAGTTATTAATACATTTAGTGCATTCTCAGGCTATAAAATTAATTTTTCAAAATCGGAGGCTATGCCAATGGGTGGCCTGGTTATGACACCACACTTAGTGGACGGATCCCTTTTTCCCTTTCGTTGGTCCCTGGAGGGTTTCTTATATTTAGGTATTTTTATTCGTCCAGTATTTGGTCAGTTGTATAAGGCGAATTTTGTGCAATTACCGGAAAGGATAAGGCAGGACCTCCAGCGATGGGGAGACCTTCCAATTTCCTGGTTGGGTAGAATAGCACTAATTAAAATGAATGTTCTGCCCCATCTCCTATATCCTATGAGAATGCTCCCGGTGATGCTGCCAAGGATGGCCCTACGTAAATTATATGGCTGGCTGGGTTCCTTTATTTGGAATCATAGAATGCCCCTCATTAAGCTGAAGAAGCTACAGCTTCCACAGGCAAGGGGAGGACTGGACTTCCCAGACTTTAGGAAATATCAGTTAAGTTCTCTACTAAGTTACATAGCTGATTGGGTCTTGTCCGACCCACAATCAATCTGGCTGGACATCGAGGCTCTCAAGTAAAATACCCATTTATTAACCTCTTATTTTCAGACAAGAGGAAAATCATTACAGATCACTGTAAAAACCCCATAATACTAAACACAATTAAGGCCTGGAATATAATGCGGCAAAATGAGGGTAATTGCACCGATAGTAGGGGCATGGGGATTCCAACCGGGGTTTACAGATGCCACTTTTAAACTCTGGAGATCCAGGGGTATCTCATGTTTAGGGGACCTATTTAAAGATGAGGTCCTGATGTCTTTTGAACAGCTGTGTCAGAAATTCGGATTACCCAATGGAGACCTCTTTCGATACTTCCAAATTCGAGATTATATACAGAAGAAGACTACGTTAATAGATAGTCTTTATAAATCAGATAGAGAATGTAATGTCCTACGACCAGTGGGGGTATCCTCCGTCAGTACTATTTATCATTTACTACATGATGAAGTATCGGGAGATATGGAAAATCTGCTTAAAACATGGGATCAAGATTTGGGACTAGAAATCTCTATAGAAATGTGGAATGATATTTGGGAAAATGCTAGAAGAATTACTATCTGTAACAGAACCCAGGCTATCCAGCTGAAGATACTTCATAGGGCCCATATAGCACCGGCTCGATTGGCAAAATTTAAGGCAGGAGTATCCCCAATGTGTCCCAAATGCAAAATAGAGGTGGGCACTCTCGTACATTGCCTATGGACTTGTCATAAGATCTGTAGATATTGGATTAAAGTAGCAAGTACCCTGACAGAAATTTTAGGAACGGAAATTAGAGTGGGCCCTGTATCTCTCCTTTTGGGCTTTTCGAACTTTTCCTCCCTGGATATGCACGGGAAGAGACTATTTTCTATTCTCTCTTTCTGTGCAAGGAAAAATATTTTGGTGAACTGGGTGGCTGAGGGCCCCCCGGACTTTCAAATTGGCACAGATTAATTATGGAATGTATTCCCCTTGACTTCCTGACAAATATGGTGCACCGAAAGACTGAATTATTTTATAAAATATGGCAGCCCTTTTTGAATTACATAAATGCAGATATTTCGGCCATCCTAACAAGGGCTTTTATTTAATGAAGATCACAAACCTGGCTGCTCCGGGGCCCCTTAGGAGAGGAATCCCGCACGAATACGAGTTTTATTACATTTGATGTTATTACATTCCGAGCATGTAAGAGACTTAAGTATGCACTCTGGTTAGTTATAGGTTAGATTAGTAGAAAGTTGAGTTTTGTTTTTTTTATTTTGGTAATTTTTTTTTCTTTTGTTAAATTTTGACTATTGTATATTTAATTTAATTGTACATCAATGTTTGTATTTGAGAGTTTTGTTTATTTTTGTAAACTTGTAAAAATGTTAAATTTCTAATAAAAATATCTAAAAAAAAAGGATATTGTTTTATGGGAAAAACATTTCCTATATCTACATCATGCATAATTAGATTAGTACCTCTCAGCTTATTTCCACTTATCTCCCCACATCATAGTAATAACTCTTTCAGGTCATTTCGACTTTCCTCTGGTAGGTAGGCCAATAATTTATCCGAATTTTTGACAACTTCCCCATTGTCCAATTTAATTTGAGGAATCTCAAATTCAGAATCCACTGAACTTGGTTCTTCACTTTGTGTCGTTATCAGTAACACATTCTCCTTTTGCTTTCCTTCCCTATGAAAATACCATTTGAGCATAATCTTTCTGTCTGGAGTCCTTTTCAAATAGTTCACCTCACACAATTTCCTTTTGATTTGATAAGGTCTACTAAATCTTGCTTTTAAAGGGCCACCTATCACTGGAAGTAATACTAACAATTCCACTTCCACGAGCAAAATTGTGAGTTTTTGATCTCTTGTCTGCTTCCTGTGCCATGATAGGCTATGATATTTTTAAATGCTGTCTAGCCAACTCCACACTCTATTTAATCATTCCCTAAAATTTGACGCATAGTCCAAGTAGGTGGTCTCTAAATTCTTACTCACTAATTTCTCTTTGATTAGTTTCAGTGGTCCTCTCACCGTTTGCCCAAAAATTAATTCAAATGGATTAAATTTTGTTAAATCATTTGATGCATCCCTAATGGCAAAAAATACAATGGCAGAAATCCCAATCATCTGGATAGTTTTGACTATAAGCCCTTAACATCGTATTTACATTTTGAATTGTTTTATTCCTAAACTATCCATAACTTCCCTGAAAAGATTTGATGTAAATTTGACCCTTGATCGGATTGTGTCTCCATGGTTAATCTGTATCTAGCTAAAACTATTGAGTAACTCTTCTAGAATCCTTTTAGCTGTGGCATAGCATAATGGAATGGCATCTGGAAATCTACTGGATGCACCCATTATTATTAACAAATATTGATTCCTACTTTTTGTTTCAGATAGGGGTCCTAAACAATCAATTAAGACCCTTGTAAAAGGTTCCTCAAATGCAGGAGTGGGTATTAAAGGTGTTGCTTTTATTACTACCTGAGATTTTCCAATTACCCAACATGTATGACACGTGTGGCGAAATTCACCAACATTTTTATGCAGTCCGGACGAGTAAAAATGTTTTTGTATTTTGGTTTTGAGTTTTTCTTACCCCTAAATGATCTTCTACTAGTAATTCATGTGTTACCCACAACACTTCTTTTTTATAACTCATTAGCAATACAACTTGATGAACGTCTGCCCATTTCTCATCTGCCTGAATATGTGGTGGTCTCCATTTCCTAAGCAAGGCATCACTTTTAAGATAATAACATTTGGGAATACAATCAGATTTTTCTTCTGTGTATGCTTTTTGATATAATTACCTCAATTTTTCATCTTTCTATTGTAACTCCATTAATTTCTCTGAGCTAAGAACATTCACTTTGCTCTCCACCTGTTCCTGTTTTGGCTCAACCATTCGATCAAACAAGGTCTCTGCTAATTGTATTTCAAAGCCCTTATCTGTATTCTTTGATTTCTCTGCCTCTTTCAACAGGTGACTTTGTGACCTTGTTAGCACACAGTCAGAAAAAAAATCCCAGGGTTCTGTAATACCTCAGTTGCCTAATTCTCCACTGTTTTTTCAACCACAGTAGGCAACACTCCTACCTGTGATCCAACAATATCATTACCAAGGCCAAAGCATACTCCTGGAGGTAGGATTTTCTTCAATACACCTACCACCACTTCTCCACTTTTTGTTAGACACTCCAAACTCATTCTTCATAATGGAGCACTTCTCGTCTCACTGTGAATTCCACGTACTAGCACTTTTTTCTGGCAATAGCTCTTCTGAGCATCTTTTAATACTGGAACTTCTGCTGCTCCTATACTATGTGAATAAGTAAATGGTTTAAGGAGAACTGGCACTTCTTTCTCCACCAACTTCTGACCAGTTGTGTATTCTGGTGCAAATTTTTGGCCTCCACTGTGCTTTCCTTTACCACTTTAACAAAATTCACTGGCTTATCCCATTTTTCTACATCTGTCTTCCTGGTGCTATTTCTAAACCACCAACACTGTGATTTCATATGACCTACTTTATTGCAATGAAAACACCTGAGCCTTTTAACTTCTCTTTCCCCTTCATGGACTTCCTTCTTGCCCTGTGTTAAGCTATCTTTATCACCTTCAATGAGATCGACTTTTCCTTTATCACCTGAGAATTTCTTTTTTCCCCAATTTCTATCCCTCACATATTGAAATTATTGTCAGAAACCTAACTTTGATTTATGAACAAATTAATCAGCCATTTCTGCTGCTAATCTTGCTGTTTTAACTCACTGCTTATCCACATGCGCTCCCACTACCTCAGGACGTGAATTTTTGAATATATCTGGAGGTTAGTGGGGTGGAAGGTGAGGACTGGGTGGGTTATGTCCTTGTTGCAGTTAGAGGGATGGGGTTCGAGAGCAGAGGTGTAGGAAGTGGATGAGATGAGCTAAGGGCATCATTGACTTCTCTTCCACCCCACTATCCTCCGGATACATCGCATCATGCTCCGTCATATCTGCCACCTAAAACAAACCCTATCACGAGGGATATATTTCCCTCACTACCTCTATCTGCATTCTGTAAATACCATTCTCTCCACAACTCTCTTCTCAGGTCCATCGCCACCCCCCCCCCCCCCCAACCCACCAACCCACCCTCCCCTGCTGTCACCTTCCTAGTCACCACAAGAATTGCAAAACCTGCGCCCACACCTCTCCCCTCACCTCCGTCCAAGGCCCCAAAGGAGCCTTCCACATCCATCACAAATTTACCTGCACTTACACACACGTCATTTACTGTATCCATTGCTCCCGTAGTGGTCTCCTCTACACTAAGGAGACAGGATGCCTAATTGCAGAATGCTTCAGAGAACACCTCCAGGATACACGCACAAAGCAACGCCACCACCCCATGGCTGAACACTTTATCTCCCCCTCCCACTCCACCAAGGACATGCAGGCCCTTGGCCTCTGCCATCGTCAAACCCTTACCACCCACTGCCTGGAAGAAGAATGCCTCATCTTCCACCTTGGGACCCTCCAACCACATGGGATCAGTGTGGATTTCGCCAGTTGCCTCATTTCCCCTCCCCTCAACTTATCCCAGATCCAACCTTCCAACTTGGCACTGCCCTCTTGACCTGTCCTACCTGTCCACCTTCTTTCCCACCTATCTGCTCCACCCTCCTCTCCGACCTATCACTTTCATGTAGCTATCGCACTCCCAGCTACCTTCCCCCAAGCCCCACCCCACCTCCCATTTATCTCTCAGCCCCCTTGGCCCACAAGCTTCATTCCTGATGAAGCGCTTATGCCCGAAATGTTGATTCTCGAATGCTACCTGACCAGCTATTCTTGTCCAGCACCACACTCTTGACTCTACAAGACACACACACAAGTCCCCAAGGCTTATTTGACAGACCTTTGAAACCCATGAACTTTGAAACTTAGAAGAACAAGGATAACAAATTCATGGGAACACCATCAACTGCAAGATCCCTCCCAGACATTCGCTAGCTGATTTGTAACAATACTGCTGTTACTTCACAGTTGTTATATCAAAAATCTGGATCTCCCTCCTTAATAGCAATTGTGGGTATATTTGTACTACATGGAATATAGCAGTGAACCACAGGAAGGTAGTTCACCCTAACTTTCTCAGTTAGCGATGGAATACAAATACTGAGTTGGCTGGTGACACTTAAATTTTAAGGACGAAAAGGGAATTGTGAGGCTGGTTTTTTAGTTCATTGATGGGGTTTGAACTTCATGGGCCAGGCCAGGATTGATTGGCCATTTCTAATTGTCCTTGAGGCGGTGAGCTGCCTTCCTGAACTGCTACTGTCCATTTGCTTTAGGTAATTCAGCTGTCAGGCCTATTCCATCTGGCTTGTCTAAATCAGTGCAGTTAAATCACTAGCGGTATGCAGCTCAGTATCAGCTGAAAGCCACAAACAGGCATATACAAACAACAAGCAGAACTTTCTAAAGGCAAGGGCCAAAGACAGAATGGAGGCTGGTTAGTTGGGACTCTTTAGAAAGACCAAAGGACAGAATTTATGACAGAACAGAATGCAGGGGAAGTATTACAATTTACCTGAGAAGATTGTGTTCATAATCAAACCCCACAGTTCCACATGCCATCACAAATGTGTAACTATCCAATTAAATCACCAAGAATAACAAATTGCCTGACTGATTATTATTAAGCACAAAAAACAATTCACACAGGTTTCATCATTAATAGGAAAATAACTATTTATTCTTACCTAATTTATTTTTTAACAAATGGTAGATAATAAAAGGATTACTAATGTTATTACTATGCAATTTAAACTATACATCTTTAAACCCCAAATACTTGCACTCTCATTCACAAATAAGATGGACAACAAGCATTAAATGTAAAAAGAAATACAGACAGGGAAATCAAAATTCTGAAGATCAAAAGTCCAAATCTTAAGGTATGTTGTGCCTCACACTTCTTCTGTTTTTAGCTCTAATGACAGTGTGTTGTCTATGCAGCAATGGTTATTTGTGAATTCAATAATCGATCAGATGGAGCTACGTCCCTCTCATGTATTAAAATATTTTCTTTTAAACTTCTTGGAATTTATTTTTCTTTTCACTCAAAGAGAGAAGGGGAAAAGAAGCTTTCTGTTTGTCAGCTCTGGATGGTTCTGGTGCTTAGTTCACACCAGTCTATAGCAATCTGTGGCTCAATTAATGCAATGGCTATGTCAGGCAGTCTTTTCTTTAATACAAAAACTCCTAGTACTACTCTGATTCATCAAAGCAACAATCTCATTGCTTTAAAAGCAACATTGGGTAGAATCTCATAGGGGCCTAAGTGACATGTGACAGAATCAGACAAGAGTTCAGCAAAGCCAATCTCGATGTTGAGATCATTTCACCTCAACTTTTATGGTGAAAATCTTGCTAGACAGTGACAAGTTGTCAATAGACTGAGATGAACATTTATCAGATACCTTGTTAGTGTCACAACTTGCCTTATTAATATTCAACCTCCCAAGTTACTAAAGTTAGAAAACACATTAGACATTGGGATAGCCCAAAAAGGAAACCAGACTAAGCACCTGGCAGTTTCAGCTCCCTGCTTCCTCTAAGCAACTTCCATTTTGGAAACTGGCCACCAACATTTCAGGGCATGCTCTATGGATACCAGTCACATGCATCCCCCCATATATGGATAGTGGTTTCTGACATGTGCCATTCTCTAGAAATCCTCATAGCACACTCCGATCCATAACAGGATGCTTTTGTACTTCAGTGCTGTCCCTTGGGTTGTACTGGCAACCATCATTGCAATGTCACAGCAAGAACAAATGCACTGAGGGACACACATCTAGCTCGTGGACTGGACGTGGGCTGCATCTCCAGATTATTTACTTGCTCCCATAGCACATTGCCTAGCATTTTTGCATGTTTCTCCCCTAGCCAGAGATAACAATCTCAAATTACTGCTGTCCTGCAATATTGCTTAATGTAGACATGAAGCCAGGAAAACTTGTCATAGTTGCCAGCAGGCCTCAGTACAGTGAAGTTGGTTCAGAGGTTCCTGCTGAAAATGTGTTGCTGGTTAAAGCACAGCAGGTCAGGCAGCATCCAAGGAACAGTAATTGTGTGCAGTTCTGGTCGCCATACTATAGGAAGGATGTGGAAGCTTTAGAACGAGTGCAGAGGAGGTTTACCAGGATGTTGCCTGGAATGGTAGGAAAATCTTATGAGGAAAGGCTGAGGCACTTGGGGCTGTTCTCATTGGAGAAGAGAAGGTTTAGGGGAGATCTGATAGAAGTGTATAAGATGATTAGGGGTTTAGATAGGGTAGATACTAAGAACCTTTTACCGCTAATGGAGTCAGGTGTTACTAGGGGACATAGCTTTAAATTAAGGGGTGGTAGGTATAGGACAGATGTTAGGGGTAGATTCTTCACACAGCGGGTTGTGAGTTCATGGAATGCCCTGCCCGTATCAGTGGTGAACTCTCCTTCTTTATGGTCATTTAAGCGGGCATTGGATAGGCATTTGGAAGTTATTGGGCTAGTATAGGTTAGGTAGGATTCGGTCGGCGCAACATCGAGGGCCGAAGGGCCTGTACTGCGCTGTATCCTTCTATGTTCTATGTTCTATGTAACAGGAAATTCGACGTTTCGGGCCAGAGCCCTTCATCAGGAATCACGGCCCGAAACCCGAAACGTCGAATTTCCTGTTCCTTGGATGCTGCCTGACCTGCTGTGCTTTAACCAGCAACACATTTTCAGCTGTGATCTCCAGCATCTGCAGACCTCACTTTTTACTCAGAGGTTCCTGGCAGAGCAAGTCAATGCCAGCGTCCGACACTAATCCAGGCTCTGCTCAGGTGGTCAAAGTCAGGATCTTTTGCCTATTAGCAATGAGGAGCCAAATGATGAGCAGAACACTACCCATCTATGTCTGGTGCCAAACTCTCCAAAAACTCAATGTAATTTAGACCTAACCAAAACAATGTAAGATTTAGCCTATTGTCTTGTACAGCCATAAATGTCCATCGCTTGGTTTTCTGTATTTCGGCTACATACAGTGTCTGACTTCCATTCCAGCTTCCTTGGGAAAGCATCCAACATAATCAAAGACCTCTCCCACCCCGGTTATACTCTCTACCACCATCTTGTATTGGGCAGAAGATACGATGTTTGAAAGTATATACCAATAAATTCAAGATTAGCTTCTTCCCTGCTGTTATTGGACTTATGAATGGTCCTCTCATATATTAGAATTGATCTTTCACTGTACCTCTTTATAACTGTAGCATATTCTACATTCTGTTCTATTACCCTGATGTACTTATGTAAGGTATGATTTGTCTAGTCAGCATACAAAATAAAACTTCTCACTGTAATTTGGTATGTGTGACAATAATAAATCAAATCAAATTCCAGTTTATAGTCCAAAAACAAATGTGATTCAGAAGGGTTTCAGAAAGAACGAAAAGAGGAACCTTCAGGTTTCAGGCAGAAGAGATATGGGACTTCAGAGAAAGAAGGAAGCTGAGGCACCAGAAAGCAGGAGAGGGAGGAGGGCTTCAGACAGAGAAAGCATGGGGGGCCCTGACAAGCAGCTAGAGGAGCTTAATATAGCTAATGGAATACCAAACCGGTATTTGCCAGAGCATGTCAAAACTGCCCACTAACGGGATAAATTGCACACTGACTAACTGGTGAATGCACTGTTCAGTTACTCGGTATATTGATTAGATGAATCATCAGGGACACTCAAGACTGTTGTTTTGAGCATTGCGGAACATATTTTTAACAGAGGATTAACTGCAGCAGTAAAGGATTACAGCACGCCAACTAAAAATAACCTATGATCACAAAGAGGAACTAAATTCAATTAGCTCATCTGGATTTTTACAGTTTCAAACCTACTAATCCATGTGCCTGGTAAAATCCAATTTGGAGTAGGTTTAAATATAACTTTTAAAGTGAATCAATACGTACACAAAGCTTTACTACCAATGTCTCAAATTAATGGTTCATTATGTCATGTGATCACAGATTTACAGTAAGGTTTGAGCCACAGAGAGATAGAGAAGGAAAGCTGAGTGACTATCAACAATCTGTTGACAACTATGTGAACTCGTCAGTGGAGCTGAGATGTTGAGCAGTTCTACAAAGATCTGCAGTGCACAATGTAGGAATGAGCTAGTATTGCTGATGCAAATATTTTGCTTCATCACTGTACCCATATCCTCTTATCTCATCCTGACAAAGTGTTCTGTCACCATCAATCCCTAGGAACAATTCTGTTTTGTGTAGAGTTACCACAATTCATTCATAGGCAACTATATTGTGAACTTTGACTAATTTCTGATTTTGTCTCATTCTGTATTATTGACCCAGACATCATATTGTCAACAATTGAAACAAGGCACTCATATCACCCAAACATATGGCACAAAATTGACAGACATGCTTCCCACATACATGCAGAAGGAGGTGTTGATAATTGGAGGCAACATCAGCTAACTGGAGAAGGAAAGTGTAACGAGGTTAGCCAGTTTGCCCTCATAGAATATTAGTCCCCCGACTGGAGCTGTTAATCTGGTCCAATTGTGGAGCCTTGGTCGACAGGTAAACAGGAGTGCTTTGTTCTTCACTGTGCCCTAGACCTGCACACACACGTCATGGTTGCTGGGGAAAATATAAGCAGTACCACTGCTAGGCAGTAGTGGGGGGGAAAGGGGGAGAAACAAAAGAAAGAAAAATATATAACCAGGAGATTTAAAATTTCCTCTGTGCTGGCTGAGCCACAGTCAGTGTGCTAAAAAAGTAAATAAATCAACAGGTGTACTTTGTTCTTCTCTGTGTCTGACAACTGCACATACATGACATGGATGTTAGGTGGTAGTGTGGGGGAAAAATTTAAGAAAGGAAAAAGAAGAAAAAAAGGAAGAACAAAAAATAAACAATAGTATTGTTATATTTGAGCCCGGGTATCCCCGGAGAAGGAGCCCGTATGTCCACCAACACCCTTGAGCTGTTAAGGGAGAGACGGGCATAGCAGGGAGTGGAGTGTTTATTTCCCCCTCCAACACTATTTTGATTTAATCCCTGCCCTCCGCCTCACTCTTTTTGATCATGCAGCTTTGCCCTCTCTCTCAAGAAAGGCACTGCTTGTCACTGGCCACTTGGATGTTTCCTTTCTTCCTGGTGATGGAATCTCAATGAAGATTTACACACTTGTTGCTCTTCACTGTGTCCTACACTTGAAAAAACAAGAAGAAAGAAAAAATAATAAACAGGACCACATTGTTCTTCACTGTGTCTGGCACCTTCATGCACATGACATGGGTGCTAGAGAAAAACAAGCACTACTACTGTTAGACGTTAGTGTCGGGGGAGAAAAAAAAACGAATGTCAGATGTCCTGTACACTCTACAAAAAAACAGGAGTGCTCACTCAAAGAGCTGGATCAATGTCAAGGATTCTTCATGCGTAAACAAAGGCTGACAGGATACTGGCATCTGTGGAGTTATTTCAATGGTGATGAGAGAAAAGCACGGTCCTGAAGAAATTCACTCATTAGTAGTCATCTTTGAGTTGGGGTAAGCATTTCTAGTGTCATGCTGTTATTTGGGAAGCTTGGCTCATTTCTTCTTGTTGCTGAAGACTGCCCAGTATGGGGAAAGAATGTGTTTTTTTCTGTACAAATGACTTGGGGCTTTTGAAAAACAAGTAACTCTTCTGACAGCTTATGCAGCTGCAGCTTTTTCCAGTAATTAAGAGGCTAACTTACCCTGAGGCATTAACACTTTCAAGAATTGATGGATTTAGGTAAGGAATGATTCCAAGCCTGTAATTCTGAGACACTATTGGTTTCAGTCAGCAAGTACCAGAGGAATCTGTTGGGATTTTTGACTAGGTTAAGACAGCTGGCAGAGTAAGGTGACTTTGAATTAGCCCTCAAAAAGATCCTAAGAGAATGTTTGGTATGTAGAATTAATGATGCTACCATGCAGAAGCACCTATTAGCTGAAGCCCAACCGAATTTCAAACAGGCACCTCAACTGGCTTTATCATTGCAAAATGCAGCAGGTGGACAATATGAGCTGCAGTGTATCCTGATGGAAATAGACATCCTTGCCAGTCTGACTGTGCTTGGGGAACACCATTTGAGTGAAGGTAATTGCATGTCCTCACTCAGGACATATTCTCAACAGAGGGACTCTGGGTAAGCCACAAAACAAAGCTAAGCCTTGGCCAAATGCTTCAAACTTTCTTCAGGATTTGGGCTGGCAAGCCACTGGTTGCTGTTGGTACTTCTACTCAAGACAGCAAGAGTCCCACTACACCAAAATTCAGTAAGAGAACTCATAGGCTGGTATACAGGAAAGCGAATACTATGGAAAGTCCACCTACATCTGGCTTGGAGCAGCTAAATTGCTTAGCAACATCCAAATCAGAATCAATCAAATGTCCAGTTAAATGATCACCTGGTTCTAAAGGCGGTTGATACTGGTGCAGCTGATTCAGTGATCTCAAGACTAGTCTTCAACAAAATTCGCTCTGAACTCCAATCCTTAAGTTTTCACAAGACTTGTTAGACTGAGAACCTATATTGGGGAACACTTACAGATTAGGTTACAACTTTGGTTTTAGTCTCATGAGAAGCAGCTGGTACATTACCATTGATTGCAATAAAAGGCTTGGACCCAAGCTTATTGGGGAAAAATTAGTTGAGAAAGATTCACCTTAATTGGTTGAACATTTTTTTTCCAATTAGATTTGATTACCTCGAAGTTTCAGGGCTATGAGAAGCCAAGGCCACCTTACATGTCGACTAGGAAGCAATTCCAAGATTCTGCAAGGCCCATGCAACACTATTTGCCTTACAAACAAAAGTATAGACAAATCAGAAGGCTGGAAAGCAAATGAATCAACAAACCAGTTCAGTTTGCAAAATGGGCAGCACCAGTTGCACTGATTATGAAGCCCAATATGTCAGTTTCCCTTTGTGGGGATTTTAAATGGGAAACTCGTTTTCATGGTTGGATAAATTCCTCACAAAGAGGATTCATACAAAGCTGGTAGGGAGGCAGTCCTTCATGAAACAGGACATGAGCTATGTGTACCTGCAACTGCAGATGAGGATTCCCAGAAGTATGATACAAGTATAATACCATAAAGGTTTGCACCAATATATGAAACTGCTACTTGAGATATCAACCTATCCAATTTTTCAGCAGATGGTACAGAACATTTGACAAGAGCCACCTCAGGTCACCATTTATCTTTAAAAACCAAGTACGAGCAATAAGGTGCACTAATAACTTGGATATAGTCCTTAGATGTTTCTCCCAAGTGGGCATATGCCTTAGTGTTCCAAGCATCAGAAGTGACTTACTTGGGCTACAGAGTCCACAAGACCAGGTTACATACATTGGAAGGTAGTGAGGATGATCAAAAGTGCATTGGCTCCCACATCTGTACCGGGGCTTAGGTCTTTTCTTGGGCTGGTGAATTATTACAGAGTTCATACATAACTGGCCTCCATCTTAGCACCTTTGCATCAACTCCTAAAAGGTCAGCCTTGGAAATGGTCAGGTAGCCAAGCCATCACTGTCATCCTTTAAGGTCTTGGTACGCTATGTTCCTAAGCAAGATCTGTTATTGACATGCAATGCTTCTCCATTGGGGTAGTATTAGCTCATGGTTGGCCCAATGGAAAGGAAAGCCCAGTAGCATATGCACCAAGATGTTAATGCACCCAGATATGGAATGAAGGTTTGGTCATATTTGGAGTCAGGAAGTTCCAGCATTATGGACATAACTTTGTGATAATAATGATACACCACCCCTTACTAGGTCTACTTAAAGAGGAAAAGGCTGTGCTGCCCATACCTTCAGCTCAAAATCAGCAGTGGATTCTAATACTAAGTCCATATAATTACCAAGTTGTAACACCCACCAAGAAGCTAAGTAACAAATGTGGCTCAATGCATCCACCTCCGACTGCAGATACACCACCAGTAGTAATGCTACTGGGAGAGTTTGCAATTGGTTTTAAATATTTGGGGACATTTCAATCATAGCTGATAATATCAGAATTTGGATGAAGAAAGATCAGGTCCTGGCAAAACTGAAACAGCACGTGATGATGGGGAAAACTGAAGGACCAGAATTGAAGTGTTTTTGGCCCTGACGAGAGCAGATCACAGGATGGCTTATTACTGTGGGAAGCAAGAGTGCTTGTCCCAAGCAAAGATAACCACCTGATCCTGGCTGAACTTCACCAGGATCATCTGGGGGGTTCCAAAATGAAAATGTTAAGTTATGTCTGGTGACCAGGATTGGATGCAGACATAGCTACGTTCATGGGGCAGTGGCCATACTGCCAACAAGTTAAAAAAAATACTGACTGCAGCTTCCCAACATTTGTGGGAATGGCTGGGTAAACCCTGGACTTAGTTGCATGTCTATCATACAGATCCTTTCATGGGCTCAATGTTCTTTATCATTGTGGCACCCACTCAAAATGGCTATAAGTGCATAGACATCATTCATCAAACACTGGGATGATGATATGATAAACTGCATGCATCTTTTGTAATACGTGGACTCCCAGAAGTGTTGGTCACTGACAATGAACCATCATTTACCACCAGGGAACTTGAGTATTTCCTAAACTTGCAATGGTATTCATTATAAGAACGTACCATCCATCATCCATTGGTTTGGCAGAAAACAGTCCAAACTTTGAAGATAGGCTTAAATCAATATCCTATAGCTTCACTAAATACTAACTGTCCCAGTTCCTACTTGATTATAGGTCCACCCATGATGCAACTACAGGGGTAGCTTCAACAGAGCTGCTAACAAGACTCTGCACCAGATTAAACCTGATCTTCCTGGACCAAGGAGGGTGAAATGTCATCAACAACATCAATGCCAGACACAAGACTCCACTAAGAGACAGTTTACTTCAGGAGACAAAATTTGATGTAGGAGCCACAGGAATGCCCCTGCGTGAGTAAGAGGCACTGTAAAGGTCAGGTCCAGTGATGTATAAAGTTTGAGCATCTGTGACAGTCCTAAACAAGCGCGTGGACCATATGAAAGCTGCCACCTCTCAAACAGTGCAGGAGAAAAATGTGCCCAGCTCTTTGACTGTCTTTCTGACTATTCCAGAACCATGGTTCTCCCCCTCCAAATGTTGAAGGAACCTCTGAAACAGATGTACACAGCAGATGTGAACCTCTTTGCTGCCTGAAAAGGAGTATGTAATTCTTCCGAGATACTCCAGGTGAAAAAGCTGAGGCTATTGTGCATTACGTTCTCCTAGTATCAGGCAGAATTTGAGGAATCTGACCCAGTGCTAAAATGACCCAGGAGGGGCAACAAATAAAAACAGCCTATGTCCTATGACTCAGAGGATGGGATGTACTGATTGTAACGAGGTCAGTCAGGTGAACTTCATAGAGTAACTTGCCTTGTTGGTGCTGTTAACCTGCTCTATTTAGGGAGCCCTGGCTGACAGATAGGTGTCAGGGGGTCTGTCAACTCTGAGGGAGCTGGATCAGCGACAAGGATTCTCCATGTGTAAAAGGGTGACTTAGTGACAGGATATCAGCCTTTGTGGACTTACTTGAAAGGCACAGTGGAGTGTTCAAAGTCCCATAAAGAAGGTAACACTATTCTGAGAAGGGCATTTACTTAGGGAATGGCCAGCCATAGGGCTGAAGCTATTAATATCATCGTTTTGTCTACAAATCCCATTTCTGTCATCTTTAGCATCCTTCTGACATACAAACTGAAGATGGCAAAAGCATACAGCCTTGCTCTCCCTCTTCCTCTCACCTCATCTTTATCATTGTCTATTCTCCTTTTCAGGTAATCATTCTTCAACCTGGTCAAGTAGTTCAGAAGGACCAAGAGCGGTGATGATAAAGACACACCACACCTTGACTGCATGCTAGCACCACTGCTATTTTCTGGCTCTGTTGATTTAAGGTGCAGAGAAGGCCTTTAGTAGAGTGGTGCACTCCTTGTCAGATGTGGGAGGTTAGGGAGTATTTCAATGTTCCTGATGATTACATCTGTAGGAAGTGTTTGTTCGCAAATCCTAACGGATCAGATGAATCGGTTAGAAGCTACAGGAGCTAGGGGATGTGATGGATGGCAGTTTTAGAATGGTAGAAAAACTGCAGATATAATCAGATAAATAGGTTACCTCCAGGAAAAGTAGGCGAGGTAGGCAGTGCAGAAGTCTCGTGTGGCTAACCTCCATTTCAAACAAGTATGCTGATTTTGAAAATATGGAGGATGATGGACTCTTGGGAATGTAGCACTGACAGCCAGGTTTCTGGTACTGAGATTGGCTGTAATGTAATGGGTACGTCAGGTTCCAAGCAATCAATTGTGATAGGGCACTCTCTAGTCAGAGGCACAGACAAACACTTCTAATCTGACAACAAGACATCAGAATGGTGTGTTATCTCCCTGGTGCCAAGATCAAGGATAGCTCAGAATACAGAACATCCTCAGGAGAGGGATCAGCAGAAGGTCACTGTACGCATTGCAGCTAGCAACATAGGAAGAGAAGAATCAGGTTCTGAGGAGACAATATAGGAAATTAGGTACAAATTGAAAAAGTAGATCCCCCTCATGAGTAATAATATCTGGATTATTCCCAGTGCCAGATGCTGGCTCGAGACACTTCAAAGCAGTGGCTCAGCAAAAAGTACAGAAGTTTGGGTAAAGTCCTTCTAACTTTCATCTTAGTTTACAGCAGTTAACATGGCAGCTAGGGCAATTGCATGTTCTTCCTGCAGGGGGTAGGAGCTCAGACTTCCACTGTCCCTGATGACCCCACCAGTGGGAAGTGTACCCAGCTGCAGCTCCTAGGAGACAGTGTTAGGGAGCTGGATGCACTCGGGATCATCAGTTACCGAGCGCTTCATAGATAAGAGTTTTAGTGAAGTGGTCATACCTAAGAAGCAGGCAGAGAGAAGCTGGGTGATCAGGAAAGGCAAAGGGAATAGGGGAGAGTGTAGGAATCCCCTGTGGCCATTCTCCTCAAACAACTATACCGTTTTTGATACTGTTGTGGGGGATGACTGTGCAGGGGAAAGCAGCAGTAGCCAGGTAGGTGGCACTATAGCTCTGGGGCACAGCAGGAAAGGGCAAAGGAAAACAGGACCTTAGTGATAGGAGACTTGATAGTCGGGGAAACAGAGATTCTGTGGCCACAAACAGAAATCGAAGATGGTGTTGCTTCCCAGGTGCCAGAGTCCAGGATGTCTCAGTGGCAGCAGAATCCTCAAGGGGAGGGTGAGCAGCCAGAAGTCATTGTGCACGTTGACACAAATGACATAGATAGAAATAAGGATGAGGCCCTGCCGAGCTAGGAAAAAGGTTAAAAATCAGGGCCTTGTTGGTAATCTCCTGGATTACTTTCAGTACCATGTCTTGTGAGGGTAAGAACAGGAGGTTATGGCAGATGAATGCGTGGCTAAAGAATGGGACAGGGATTCAGATTTTTAGAACACTGGGATCTTTTCTAGGTCAGAGGTGAATGTGTTCAAGAGGGATGCATTGCACCTGAACTTGAAGGGGCACAATACCTTGGCGGCCAGGTTTGCTAGTCCTGTAAGGGAGGGCTAAAACTACATTAGCAGGAAGGCGGGATTCTCAACAGTAAGGCAGCAAGTGCAAGGCTCGGAGATACAGTAATCAAATTAAGGGCAGCTCAGTGGTTCAGTACTGCCTCATAGCGCCAGGAATCAAAGTTCGATTCAGTCCTCAGGCGACTGTGTGGAGTTAGGTGCATTAGTCATGGGAAAATTTAAAGCAATAGGATAGGGGAATGGGTCTTGGTGGGATACTCTTCAAGAGGGTCAGTGTGAACTTGTTAGGCCAAATGACCTGTTTCCACACTGTAGGGATTCTATGAAATAATAAGTTGGAGAGGTCAGGTTGGAACACGGCAGGAAGCAAGGAATGCTTTTTGGATTAAATAGCATCTATTGCAATGCAAGAGGGCTGACAGGTGAGGTTGAACTCAGGACATGGATATATATGTGGGACTTAGATATTATAGCCATTACAGAAACATGGCTTATGGAGAGACAGGACCGGCAGCTTAATGTGCCAGGGTAGAAGGAGGGGAAGGAGAGTTGCAGCAGTAATCAGATGAAATAACTGTAGGACCCTCCAGTGACGCTTTGTGAGTGGAGCTAAGTAGTAAGAACAGAATGGTGACATTATTGGGGTTGTACCAAAGGCCCCAAAATACTCAACAGGAATTAGAGGAACAAATATGCAGGGAGACTGGGGAGACCTGCAGGAGCAATAGGGTTGTCATAGGTGATTTTAATTTTCCTAACAGACTGAGATTGCCAGAAAATTAAGGGCTTAGACAGGGTGGAATTTAAGTGCATTCAGGAAAGTTTCCTCAAGCAGTATATAAAGGTCCCTATTTGGGAAAGGGAAAAATTCTACCTACTCTTGGAAAATAAGGCAGGACAGATATCTAAGGTGACAGTCGGGGAGCACTTTGAGACTGGTGACCATAGTTCTATTGATTTTAAAATAGTTAATGAGGGACAAAACTGGTCCCCAGGTTCAAGTTTAAATTGGGGTAAGGTGAATTTTGATGGAATTAGACAGGAGCATGCAGGGGTTGATTGGAATGGTTTGTTTGCAGACAAAGGGACCTCTGGCAAGTGGAAGGCCTTTAAAAGTGAGATAGCTGGAGTTCAAGGTCTATGTTCCTGTGAGGGGAAAGGTTGGCAGGAATAGGGAACCCTGGATGATGAGATATTGAGGCTTTGACCAGAAGGTGGCTTGACTCTGGAAGAAGCAGGGAATGAGGGAATCCCTGGAGGTATGCAGAGAATACAGGAGCTAACTGAAGAAGGAAACCAGGATGGCAAAAAGCTAACAAGATATCCTTGGCTGAGAAGATTAGAGTAAATCCAAAGAGGCTCTTTAAGTATATTAAAGGGAAAAAATAACTAGACAGAAGATAGGGCCCCTCAAGGACATATATATGTAAAACTGCAGGAGATGGACGAGGTTCTCAAAGAATATTTCTGCGGTGTATTTACCATGGAGAAAGACATGTAGACTTGGAAGTTTGTGGTGATATCTTGAGGACAGTCCATCTCACAATAGATGTGGTGTTGGATGTACTAAAATGTCTGAAGGTGGATGAATCTCATGGTCCTGACCAGATATATCAAAGAACACTTCAAGAAGCTAGAGAAGAAATTGAAGGGGCCCTGGCTGATATTTTTGCATCATCGTTAGCCATGGGTGAGGTCACAGAAAACTAAGGCAGTGAATGTTTTGCTATTCAAGAACATCTGCAAAAACTATAGATCAGTAAGCTTAACATATGTGGTGGTTAAGTTACTTGAAGGCAGAGAGGATGTTCATGCATTTGGAAAGACTGTTTCACTGGAAGTAGCATGGCTTTGTGCATGGGCGATCATGCTTCACAAAGTTGTTAGTTTTTTGAAGTGACCAGGACGGTTGACGAGGGCAGGGCAGTAGATGTAGTCTATATGGATTTCAGTAAGACCTTTGATATAGTTCCAAATGGTAGGCTGCTCTGAAAGGTTAGATAGCATGGAATCCAGGGTGAGCTGGCAAATTGGATACACAATTGGCTTGATGGTAGGAAGCTGAGGATAATAGTGAAAGAATGCTTGTCGGATGGAGATCTGTGACTAGTGGATCGGTGTTGGACCCATTGCTGTTTGTTATCTATATCAAGGATTTGGATGAGAATGTACAAGGCATGATTAAGTTTACTGATGACACTAAAATAGAAGGTAACATGGACAGTCATATATTGCAGCAGGACAGCTTGATCAGCTGGAGGAGTGGACTGAGAAATGACAAATGAAGTTTCTTACAGATAAGTGTGAGGTCTTGCATTTTGGAAAGCCAAATCAAGCTAGGAGTTTCATGGTGAATTGTAGGACCTTGGGTAGAAGAACAGAAGGATCTCGGAGTTCAGGTGCACAGTTCTCTGAAAGCGGAGTCACGGGTAGACAGGGCAGTGAAGGAGGCTTTTGGCACACTGGCCTTCATCAGTCAGGGCACTGAGTATAGAAATGGGAAGCTATGTTGCATGTATACTGGACTTTGGTAAGGCCATATGTGGAGTATTATATTCAGTTTTGTTCACCTTGTTATAGGAAGGATGTTATTAACTGGAAAGGGTGCAAAAGAAATTTACAAGGATGTTGCCAGGACTCAATGGTCTGAGTAATAGGGAGAGGTTAGACAAGCTAGGACATTTTCCTTTAGAGAGTAGAAGACTGAGGGTGGACTTATTGTATAAGATTATGAGTGGTACTATAGGGTGAATGCACTCAGTCTTTTTCTCAGGGTTGGGAAATCAAGGACTAGAGGGCATTAGTTTAAGGTTGGAGGGGAAAGAATAATAGGAAACCTGAGGGGCAACTTTTTTTACACTGAAGGTGATACTCCTCATTCGAAATCAGCTGCCAGAAGTGGTTGAGGTGGGTACATTAACACTTAAAAAGGATTTGGACAAATACAAGGATAGGAAAGGATTAGAAGGATATGGGCCAAGTGCAGGGAAGTGGGGTTAGCGTGAGTGGACATTTTGGTCGGCATGGACCAGTTTAGGCCAAAGGGCCTGTCTACTATATGACTCTAGTGAAGGTAGGAATGGAGGATAGAGCAGATAGGTTCAGGTGAGGAGCCAAGTATTTAGGACATTAGAATCTCTTCTGGCGTAGAAGTGGCCTGTATAAGAAGGATGGATTGCACCTGAACTAGAAGGGGACTAATATACTGCAGGGAGATTTGCTGAAGCTGCTCGGGAGGATTCAAATGACTATGAATGGGAGGGGTGGGACCTAGGGAGAATGTGAGTAAGGAGATCAGTCTGAAACTAAAGTACAAAGAACAATATAGCACAGGTACATGCCCTTTGGCCCTCAAAGCCTGCGCTGCCACATTCTGCCCTTCCATACTAAAACAGTCTTGACTTACAGGATCCATATCCCTCTCTTCCATTCTATTCATGTATTCATCCAGGTGTTGCTTGAATGCTGCGATTGTGTTGCTTCCACCACCACCTCTGCCAACTTTTTTGCACATCTTTGAAACATCATGCCCCTTGGATCTTGAACTGGTGTCCCCTGGTAATTGATGTTTCCACCCTGGGGTGGGGGGGGGGAACCTCATACTTTCCACTCTATCTGTGCCATTTACGACCTTTAAACTTCTATCAGATCAGCTATCAACCTCCTGTGCTCCAGTGAAAACAAAAGCTGTCTATCCAACCTTCATAACTGAAATGCCTGTACCAGGCAACATCCTGGTAACCCTTTTCTGTACCCTCTCCAAAGCATCTACATCCTCTGGTAGTGTGGTGACCAGAACATAACAACAAGGAGTAGGTCATCTGGTCCTCCGAGCCTGCACCACCATTCAACAGGATCATGGCTGATCTTTTTGTGGACTCAGCTCCAATTACCTGCACTCTCACCATATCTCTTAATTCCTTTACTGATCAAAAAAAAACTCTTAGCTTACAACGTATATAGAAGTAGCATCAACTACTTCACTGGGCAAGGAATTCCGCAGATTTACAACCCTCTGGGTGAAGAAGTTCCTTCTCAATTCAGTCCTAAATCTGCTCCCCCTTATTGAGACTGTGCCCTCTTGTCCTATTTTCATCTGCCAGTGGAAATATCTTCTCTACGTATATAGTATCTGTTCCCTTCATAATCTTGTTTCTATAAGATCCACGGCCACCCCCACCAACCCCCTGCCCACCATTCTACTAAATTCCAAAGAATATAATCCCAGTATACTCAGTCTCTCCTTATAAGCCAACCTCCTCAACTCCAGAATGAATCTAGTGAACCTCCTCTGCATCCCCCTAGTGCATGTATGTCTTTTCTCAAGTAAGGAAACCAAAACTGCACACACCACTCCAGGTGTGGCCTCACCAATACCCTGTATAGATCCAACATAACCTTCCTGCTTTTAAACTCAATCCCTTTAGCAAAGAAGGATAAAATTCCATTTGCTTTTCTAATTTCTTGTTGTACCTGCAGACCAACCCTCTGATTCATGCAGAAGGATGTCCCTCTGCATAGCATCATGCTGCAACTTTTTACCATTCAAGTCATCCTTTTTACTATTACTCCTACCAAAATGGATGACTTCATATTTACTAACATTGTATTCCATCTGCCAGACATTTGCTCACTCAAAGTATCTATGTTTGTCTGCAAAGTTTCACAGTTCTCTGTACACTTTGCTCTGCCACTCATCTTAATGTCATCTGCAAACTTTGACACTACATGTGGACCCCAACATCAAATCTATATAAATCTAGGTATACCACATCCACTGGGTCCCCGTTGTCCACCTTGTTTATAATGTCTTCATAGAATTCCGAAAGATTTGTTAAGCATGACCTGCTTTCATGAACTCATGTTGCATCTGTGCAACAGGACAATTTATATCTAGATACCTTGTTATTTTTGTCTTGATAACAGACTCAAGCACCTTTCCCACTACAGAGTTTAAGCTAACCAGTCTATAATTCTCCATCTTTTGTCTACCTCCTTTTTTAAACAGTGGCGTCACATTTGCTGTTTTCCAATCTGCTGGAACTGCCATAACAAACTTAACAATACAAATTATTACCTTGAGGCTGTGCAGTTTGGACCTTTAGTCTTCAAGCTCTCTCAGCACAACATCATTCCTAGTTCATGTAAGTCAATGGTTGCTCCATGGATCAGAATTTTCCCAAAGTTCACCTCCAGTCACAAGATGATGTCCTTATTCCTACCACAAGAAAGCTCTTCCAACACTGAGCCAGTGTTGCAGAGGACAGTATCTACTCTGCTAATGGTACTACCCTCTACTACATTCCTTATTACTCACTTCACTTGAATGGATTCCTGCCCCATCATACAATGACCAGTTTATCCATCCATCCTATAGTTCTTGTTCTCATCCAATGTGTAGCAAGTGATTTACAATCATTTGCCAAAGCTAAGGGTCAAAGTGCCTCCATTCCAAAACCTGGATCCTCATATCTACCTTTTCTCAGTCATATCCTCCTCTACCTGTGCACTGACCAGCCTAAAATCCAAACACTATGAATGTATCCTTAAACAAATATCCAGTTAACTGTTCCCCACCCTAATGCCTTGGACTCCAATTTAACAACAGAAGTGAAGTTCCTTTAGCTGCAAATGCTATGGATATGAATGTTCATACTCACAATACTGTCCACCCTTCTTTGCCATGGCTATAGCACAAAAATTGGACAGATATTTCTACCTCACTTTTTGAATCAATTTGTTTGATCAATTTTTTTTATTGAATCTTAACTAAAATTCAAGATTTTAATTGTATTAAACCATTTACCTTGTTTCAGTTACTAATTTTATAAAACTATAATTTCTAGTCCACAAACAAAACTCTGGTCTGGCTCAGTTCACATTCTTTCAATTTAAAAAAAACTCCAGCCTCTCCTCAATTATCTCATACATTCTTACCTCAGTGTCTGACTGAAGGTAGCTTTTGCTGACAAAAAAAGGCTTGTTAGTTGCTCAACCCATTTACTCTCCCTTTGTGCTCTTTCCCTATGTCATGCACTGTTGAAGATTCTCTTTTGCAACTGTTCTTTTTTTGAAACACAGATGCTCCTCCTTCAGTGCTCTGTGTTGACTGAGGATTTTCTCACACTTAGTTCATCATTTCAAATGAACGGAAGACAAGCCACCTCCCACCTATATGCTACCAGGTCCACCACCAGTAAAATTCCAAGGGTCATCATTGACCAGAAGTTGAATTGATCAGTCATATTAAAACAACAACTAGGAGGTGTGAGGTAGTGGTAATATCACTGCACAAATAATCTAGTGGTTAATGTTCTGGGTATAGGGATTCAAATCTCATCATAGCCATTGGTGGAATTTTAATTTAATTAATTTATGCGAAAAATAAAGCTAACCCAAATAAATAAAGTGCTGATAATCATGACAACCATCAGTAATCTTTGGGGGAAAAAACCCTGCCTCGTTCACTAATGTCCTTTAGGGTAGGAGAATCTGCCAGCATTGGACTTCAAACCCACAGCAGTGTCGCTGACGTGGAACTGCCTTTTGATATGGACAGTATGCCATTTGGTACAAGGGCAATTAAGGATGGACAACAAATATTGTCTTTGCCATAAATAGACATATCCCATGAAAAGGTATAAAGAAAAACAGAGTAGAGGTTGATAAATGGTTCAGCTCCTGATCCTGCAAACCTCATGACCATTTAAAAGACTCAAATCTGGTGTGTGATGAAATACCTGGGATAGGTATAACCAAACATAAGACACCTACAACATGAAAATAAATGTTCTTGATCAAAGCTGCTCATGTCACTGAATGCAATGTTCAGCCCCAAACCAGCATGCTACACTGTTATCTATGATCACAGCTATCTACTACGACAGCAGCTTCTCCTTATCTTAAGCAACTAAAACAGGAAAGAACAGTGATACCATGTGAACATCATTCAAAGTTATACACTATACTAACTTTGGCATACAGTGTTGTGTCTTCATTAATGCTGGATTAGCATCTATAACTAACATCATTGCAGAAGCACCAACATGACATCAACTTTAATGTACACAATATTCCAAGTGTGGCCTAACTAAATTCTAAATAGTTGCAGCATAACTTGTCTATCCTTATACTCAATTCCCTTCCAATGAAGGCAAGCATGCCATAAGCCTTTTCTTTAACCTTTATCTACCTGCACTTCCACCTACAGTGATCTGTAGACCTGCACTACCAGATCCCTCTGCATATCAATACTCCTAAGGGCTCTGCCATTCACAGCGTAATACACACTTCCATCTGTACTTGACCTTCCAAAATGCATCACCTCACATTTGTCCGAGTTAAACTCCATCTGCCACTTTTCTGCCCATGCCTCCAACTGATCTGCATCCTTTTGTATCCTCTGACAACTCTCCTTATTATCCACAACTCCACAATCTTTGTATTGTCTGCAAACTACTAATTTGACCAGCTACGTTTGTCTCCAACTCCCTTATGTAGATCTTGAACAACAGAAGTCCCAACACTGATTCCTGTAGAACACCACTAGTTACAGCTCTCCATTCTAAAAAGCATCCTTCCACCTCTCCCATCTGTCTATGACCAAGCCAGCTTTGTATCCATCTTGCCACCTCACCCCAATACCACGTGACTTCACCTTTTGTACCTGTATGCCATGTCAAAGGCTTTACTGAAGTCTATGTAGACATCATCAACCACTTTCCCTCATCAATCATCTTTGTCACCTCCTCAAAAAAATCAATCAAGTTAGTGAGGCATGACCTTCCCCATACAAAACCATGTTGTCTATCTTTAATAAATCCATTTACCTCTAAATGCGTATAGACCTTGTCCCTTAGAATCCTTTCCAATATTTTCCCTACCATTGATGTGAAATTCCCACGCCTGTAATTTCCAGGATTGCACATTCTATCCTTCTTAAACAACAGGACAATATTGGCTATTCTCCAATCCTCTGGGATCTCTGCTGTGGCCAAAGAGGACACAAAAATGTCTGCCAATGTTCCAGCAATTTATTCTCTTGCCTCCCTCAATATTCTGGGATAGATCCCATCAGGACTTGGGAACTTATCTATCTTAATACTTGCTAAGACACACAACACTTCTTCCTTTTAAATGGCAACTTGGCTTAGAAACTTGATACTCCATTCCCGAAATCATTCTCTACCTATTCCTTCTCTTTGGTGAATATGACACAAAGTCGGTGTTTAGGACCTCACCTACCTCTTCTGGCTCCACACATAGATTCCCTATTTTGTCCTTGAGTGGTTCAACCCTTTCCTTGGCTACTCTCTTGTTTTTTTTTATATATGTATAAAAAGCCTCAGGATTCCCCTTAATCTGTTTGCTGATGACTTTTCATGACCCCTTTTAGCCCTTCTAATTCCTTGCTTAAGTTCTTTCCTACTTTCCTTTTAACTTCAAGGGTTTTGTCAGTTCCCATCCTCCTGGACCATACGTGTGCTTCCTTTTCTTTACTGACCAAGGTCATAGCATCCCTGGTCATCCAAGGTTCATATAACTTGCCATACCTATCCTTCATTCTCGCAGGAATGTGTCGCTCCTGAACTCTTATCCACTGCCGTTTGAAATACTCCCACATGTCTGATGTAGATTTACCCTCAAACAGCCACCTCCAATCAAACTTTTCCAGTTCCTGTGTAATATTATTGTAATTCACCTTTGCCCAGTTTAACACCTTCACCTGAGGACTGCTGTTATCCCTATCCAGGAGTATCTTAAAACTCACGGTAATTTGGTGACTACTCCCGAAATATTTCCCCAGTGAAACTTCACTCACCTGGTCGGGCTCATTTCCCAAAACCCGGTGCAGTATAACCCCTTCCCTTATTAGACTATTTATATATTGTGTCAAGAATCCATCATAAATGGTCCTTACAAATTATGCCCCACCCAAGCCCTTAGCACGTGATGAGTCCCAGTCAATATAGGGGAAGTTAAAATCATCCACAACAACAGCCCTGCTGTTTTTACAGCTTTCTAAGATCTGTCTATATATTTTCTCCCCTACCTTCCACGGTTTGTTGGGAGATCTGTAGTTTATCCCCAGCATTGTGGTATTACCTGTCCTATTCTAGAGTTCCACCCATAATGCCTCGTTGCATGAGTCCTCTGATGTATTTCCCTCAGTACAGCTGTGAGATATACCTTTACCAGTAAAGCAACTCCCCCATCCCTGTTATCTCCCTTTCTATCACATCTGAAACACCTAAATCCTGTGACATTCAGTTGCCAGTCCTGTTCCTCTTTCAGCAACATCTCTGCAATAATGTCATAGTTCCAAGTACTAACCAAAGCTCTTAAATTCATCCATCTTGCCTATTATACTTCTTGTGTTCAAACACATCAATGTCAGACCACCTTCCCTACTGTCTTCAGCAACGTTTCCCTACCTGTTCTTGTTCTTACTCATGTTTGCTTTGGTTTCTACCTCTTCCTCAATTTCTGGAACTATTACCCTAATCCTCTGGTTCCCATCCCCACCACACTCGTTTAACCTCTCCACTACTATTCTATCTAGTATCCCCCCAAGAACATCAATTCTAATCCTGTCCAGGTGTGGCCCATCCAATTTGTACAATTCCCACCTCCACCAGAGCTGGTTCCAATGTCCCATGAATCTGAAAGCCTCCCCATCACACCATCTTTTCAACCACATGTTCATCCCATATATCCTGCTATTTCTACTCTGACTAGCTCATGGCACTGGTAGTAATCCTGAGGTAAACACATTTGAGGTCCTACGTTTCAACTTTCTTCCTAATTCTCTATATTCTGCTTTTAGCATCTCATCCTATTTGTTAATCTATGTCGTTAGTACCAACTGTTCACCCTCCCCCTCCAGAATGTCCTGCAATTGCTCTGAGATATCCAGGACCCTAGCAGCAGGGAGGCAACACACCATCCTGGACTCTCGTTTGCAGCCACAGAAACACCTATCTATTCCCCTTGTGATTGAATCTCCCAAAACTACATTATTACTTTGCCTGGCTTTCCCTCCCTCTGCAGCAGGGCCAACCATGGTGCTATGAATTTGGCTGCTGCTGTTATCCCTGAAAGGCCATTCCCCTCAACTATATCCAAAATGGTATGTATATGTTTTGTAAGGGAATAGCCATAGCAGATTCCTGCACTGTCTGCTTTGCCCTCCTACTCTGCCTGGTGGTCACCCATTCCCTTCCTGCCTGTGGAATCTGAGTCTGTGGTGTGCCCACCTCAGTATACGTGCTATCCACAATATTCTCTGCCTCGCAAATGCTCCACAGTCTCCCCAGACGCTGCTCCAACTCTGAAACTCAGGCTTCCGGGAGCTGCAGCTGAAGACACTTGTTCTTACACACATGTAGATCCCGGGCACTGGAAATGTGCATGGTTTCCCGTGTCAACCAAGAGGAGCAAACTACGATTTAGAGCTCTCCTGCCATGTCTTATCCTTTAAGTTAATTAATCCTCACAATGTTAAATAATTTTAATACTAAGTTGAAGCTTCTGATGCTTTCTGCTCCAATAACAATACCAATAATTGTTTTCAGTAACAGTGTAGGATTGCACTCCTTTACCTGCTGGAAATCTCCCTGCTGACTTTCCTGTCACAATGTTCTGTCTCCTATGAACCTTGCCACTTTTTTTGGTTGCAGAAGGAAGGAGGGATGGAAACTCTACAATAATGTAATGTTTGGTGCTAATTGTTCCTCAACAGCAGTTTCTTCCTGGGTATCCTTCACACCCACACTGATTGAAGTCCACTCCCAAAATGCTAACAAGCGATGACTCAGCATCCTCTGGTTTGGTGCATCGGGACAACGCAGCAGATGAGATAGGACTGATAAATTAAACTCTCTTTATTACAATGCAAGAGGCCTAACAAGTAAGGCAGATGGTTGGGAACATAGGACAGGATACCATAGTGATTATAGAGACGTGGCTCAGGGATGGGCAGGACTGGCAACTTAATGGTCCAGGGTAAAGATGCTAAAGGAAGGTTAGAAAGGGGCGGGTGCAAGGGGGGGGGAGTGGCATTTTTGATTAGGGATAACATTACAGTTGTACTTAGAGAGGATATTCCTATGAATACATCCATATTTGGGTGGAACTGAAATAAGAAAGGGATGATCACCCTATTGGGATTGTGCAATAGACCCTTCAATAGTCAGCAGAATTGAAAAGCAAATTTGTAAGGAGATCTCAGTTATCTGTAACAATAATAGTGTGATACTGGTGGGGGATTTTAACTTTCAAAACATAGATTGGGATTGCTATTGTGTTAAGGGCTTGGATGGAGAGACATTTATAAAGTGTGTACAAAACTTTTCTGATTCACTATGTCCATATACTGACTAGAGAAGGAGCAAAACTTGACCTACTCTTGGGGAAATAAAACAGGGCAAGTGACTGAGCTATCAGTGTGGGAGCACTTTAAGGCCAATGATCATAATTCTATTAGATTTAAATTAGTGATGGAAAAGGATAGACCAGATCTAAAAGTTGAAGTTCTAAACTGGTAGAAGATCATTTTTTGACGGTATTCGGCAAAACTTGCCCCAGTTGATTGGGGACTGATATTTGATGGTAACGGGACTGCTGAAAAATGGGAAGCCTTCAAAAATGAGATAACAAGAGTCCAGAGATAGTATGTTCCTGTGTGGGTGAAGAACAAGGCTGGTGGGTGTAGGGAATGCTGGTTGATTAGCAGAAATTGACCTTTTGCTCAGAAAAAAAAGGTAGATGTCAGGTATAGACAGCAAGGATTGAGTGAATTCCTAAAAGAGTATAAAGGCAGTAGGAGTATACTTAAGAGGGAAATCAGGAGGGCAAATCAGGGAGATGAATTAGCTTTCGTAGATAGGATTAAGGAGAATACAAAGGGCTTCTGCAAATACGTTAAGGACAAAAGAGTAACCAGGGGGGAAATAGGATCGGCATGGATGATTTGGACCAAAGCTATACAACTCTATGACTCTGACTCATCGTGACACTGTAAGTATCTTACAGGATCCACAGACCCATACAGTTTACTGAATCCAATGCCATGTTTCAATTTGCTATGAAACACAAACATATGAATTGCGAGCAGGAATAGGCCCCTCAAGCCTACTCCATTATACAATAATATCATGTTTGATCTGATTGTGGCTTCAACTCCACATTTTGACTTAGTCCTTTGCCTTCCTTGTTAGTCAAAAATCTATCTATCTCTGTCTTAAAAATATTCAGTGGCTCTATCTCCCTCACACTGAGGAAGAGAGTTCAATCTAAAAGAAAAAAGTCTCCTCATCTATGTATCTTGAACAGTTAACTCCTTATTGTTCAAAAGTGTTCCCTTTTAATAGACCCTCTCACAAGTGACCACCCTGTCAAGTCCTCTCAGGATCTTGTATACTTCAAGAAGATTGCCTCTCATTCACCTAAATACCAACATTCAGGCTTTTCAAATCAGAACCTCATACTCAATCCTAGGACTCAATGTGAACATTGTGTGAATGGATTAATGCCTTTGGCACCACCTGTCATGTCTTGCCAATCTAAAAATGATCTGTTCATTTCTACTTTTCAAGTCAGCCAAATATTCCACCTCCCACATATACTGAAGAAGACTCTGGATTATGTTCAGCACTTCACACACCTTGGCATCTGTCACTCTCAAAAGGACACTTCTGTTTCCTGTTAGTTAACTAATAATCTATCTATCTTACTATTTTATCCCCTATACCATAATCTTTTGTTTTGGATAATAAATTTTGATTTGACACCTTTGTTAATTTTTTTTTATTTGTACTTACCATGTGGGCAACTTTCGCTAGGCCACTATGTATTGCCCAGCCCTAATTGTCCAGAAGGCAGTTAAGAATCAACCACATTGCTGTGGGTCTGGAGTTTCATGTAGGCCACACCAGGTAATAGCAAATTTACTTCACTAAATGGCATAAGTGAGCCAAAGTTTCTTATGACAATTGCCAGTGTCATATGACCAGCATTATTCCACTTAGGAAAATGCTGACAAGCACTGAGTAAAATGGAATCTGGATATGCTAGACTTTGATTTCCTGAAGGTATTTAGGATAGTGCTCAGAATATTTATGCAATACACTATTTTATTCCCTGTAAAAGGCAATATTTCAGTCTGCTTTTAAGAAGCTGATGCCTAAACGAGCATAAAACTTCTTATGTAGAAATTAAAAACAAAATAATCATTCAGCTTAATTAATCTGCCAATTATCCTCCACATGACCAGTAATTCTAATCCTAACATGCCCATAATGAAATCCCTTCATTCCCTATTCCGTCAATCATATATCTAATTTAATTTTAAAAGTTGATGTGGTCTCTGCTTCAATCAGGAATGCACTGTACAAGTGCTGTGTAAAAGGTTTCCCTGCTCTCTGTCCAAAATATTATGTTTAATCTTACATTTTTTATATCCATTTATTCATGATTCTTCAACCACCCGAATCAGTCTGTTTCTATTTACTCAGTCACATCCCTCCATGACTCTAAGTCTAGCTAGTAGAAATAGGCATACTCTGGGATTATTTTTTTCCCTACAGATTGAAAATTGGGGGAAATCCTATACAACCATAACTGTACATTTGAACAAGACATATTTCCCTGAATGTGAAAGGAAATAAAGTTTAAAATAGAAAAAGAACACTAATGGCGAACAGCAAGAATAAGATTCAGTTAAGAACCAAGAAAATTATGGAAAGTGTAAAAGGAAAATGGAAATGTTTATACAAGAGATGAAGAGAGATTCAAAGAAAAATTGGCAGTTAAACTAAATCAATTCCTAAAGCAAATTATTGACACTTAAAGTTGCATGCAAGAGAAAACAAATTTTGTATATACAGCATAGCAAAGTATTAAATGAGTTACAAAAACAGAAATTGCTGGAAAGGCTCAGCAGGTCTGGCAGTGTCTGAGAAAAATCAGTTAACATTTTGGATTGACAGACCTTTCCTCAGGACCCTACTGAAGAAGGGTTACTTGTTCCAAATGTTAACTCTGATTTCTCTCCACAGGTGCTGCCAGACCTGCTGAGCTTTTCCAGAAATTTCAGTTTTTGTTTCTGATTTACAGCATCTGCAGTTCTTTCAGTTTTTATTAAATTAGTTAGTTGCCGTTGTCTTCAAAAATAACTAGATGATGCAAAGGTTAGAGTAAATAAGTGATGGAATTTACAGACAGGATAATAGAAGGAGAGCAACATTACTGAAAGGGCTGGAAGTGGGACTAGCTTGGTGGTTCTTTTGGGAGCCAGTACATACACGATGGGTCAAAAGGTCTTAATCATAGAATCACAGAATTCTATACTTTTGTACTGCAAAATTCTGTTATTGTAAAGCTGGTATAGATATAATGTATTGTGAATTGCCTAAAAAGGCAGAGATCATATCCAGAAGCAATAGTTGGAATACAAAGGGAAATAGTTAAGGGTGGGATGTCTAAATATTCCCTATACTGTAGGACAGATTATAAGTTTTTTTAAAAGGGCCTTGTAAGAAAGGAATTTTAACCCAAATTATTTGGACAAAACAAACTTACAAGGTATCCTTGAGGATAAGTTAATTGGTGTATTCAGGACAGCTTCTTAGAACAATATGTTGTGAGTACATTTTAGTTTAGACTTAATTTATAATGAGGCAGAATTAATAAATGAGCTTATAGTAAGAGTCTCTGAGCAAGAATGCTCAAAACATAATTGAATTTCAAATTCAGCTTGAAAATGTGAATCTGAAATAAGTGTCAAATTTAAATGAAGGTATTTAAAAGGGAATGAAAGTAGAGTTAGCTACAGTGGACTAACAAAATGGATTAAAAGGTTAAGGAAAGTAGTGGCAGACCTTCAAACAGAGATGTTATAACGATCACAACTCACTGGGTTACTGCACTTTTAATCTATTTTGTTAGCTCGCTGAAGCTAATTCTATCTTTATCGCCTTGTAATCAAACTCCACTATTCCTGAAGTCATCACAAATGTTAAAATTTGATTAAACCACTGAATTACCCAATTTAAGCTAACTATCCAATTCAGGTTAAAAGAATATGTACACCAGTTTTTTTTATCACTAACCTGAAAAATTGCTACTTATTGTAATAAAACTGTTTTTACCCAATGACAAGGAAGAAATATGAATTGCTAACTTATAACTCCATAACTTAAATTCAAAACCATTTTTAAAATCAGTCATAGTTCACACCCATTTATTTTGTGCCATCAACATATCATGTTTGAAATATTGCATGCATTTAAGATACAGTTAAAAATCACACAGGTTACAGTCCAACAGATTTATTAGGAAGCACTAGCTTTTGGAGAGCTGCTCCTTCATCAGGTAGCTGTAGATAAGATAAAACGTATTTCATTCTTATCATGTTGCCCTATATAGAACATGGAAAACAGAACATAACAGCATGGGCCCTTTAGCCCTCGACATTGTGCCAACCTTTTATCATACTCTATGATCAAACTAACCTACTTACCTTTCATTTTACTACTATCCATGTGCCTATCCAAGAGTCCCTAATGTATCTGACTCTACTACCAATGCTGACAGTGCATTTCATGCACCTACCACTCTCTGTGTAAAGACCTTACCTCTCAAAAATTCTTCCTCCAATCACCTCAAAATTATGCTCCCCTCGTGATAGCCATTTCTGCCCTGGGAAAAAAGTCACTAGCATTCCACTCTATCCATGCCTCTCATCATCTTGTGAACCTCTATCAAGTCACCTCTCATCCTTTTTTTTGCTTTAATAAGAAAAGCTCTAGCTCCCTCAATCTTTCTTCATAAGACATGCCCTCCAGTCCAGGCAGCATCCTGGTAAATCTCCTCTGCATTCTCTCTCAAGTTTCCACATCCCTCCAATAATGAGGCAGCCAGAACTGAATACACTACTCCAAGTGTGGTCTAGCCAGGGCTTTATAGAGCTGCAGAATAACCTCGTGGCTCTTAAACTCAATCCAGTTGCTAGTGAAAGCCAATATGCTATCCTAACAACCCTATCGACTTGGGTGTTGCGTAGTTCAGAGGGCAGGTAACTCAGTTGTTTGGGTAGCTGATTTGTGTTGCAGAGTGTTTTTGATATAGACACACAAGATGAGACAAGTCCCCAAGTATTATGGGTGAGATGGTTTAAAAAAAACAGAAGCACAATTCTAGTATATTCTGGATCATAGACATTGAGTTGTTATCATATAGCTTTCTTTCTCCTGAGTCTTAATTAGTGATGTGTAGTTTTGGATACCCTGATTCTTGGTCTTTCACTGGTTGAGAATTTGCCCTCTGCAAGGTGGATCTTTTTCCCTTTTCAACAATGGAGATTGCAGACCGTGCTGTTGCCAGGAACATTAAGAGCAAGACCACTACCAGGGGATTTTCTATTACTTCTCCACACATTTGAGACAGATTGAGGTGCTTTATATTTACAGGCTGGAATCTTTTCTGCTATTGTCCATAAACAAGGCTGATTCAGAAACCAATCAAGAACAGGGGTAGTTGTTACTAAGCTGTGTTCTCCTCAGCCCACAATGGTCTACAGAGAAAACAAAGAACTGTCTCTGAGCTCAATTTCCCTGAACGTACAGTTTGTTATTTTAATCAAATTCACCAGATGTTATGACAGACCTTCAGAACAGGTAAGACTTGAACCTGGGGCTCCTGGCACTGAGACAGGCACTACCACTACGCCACAAGAATCCTTAACATTTTTAATCAATCTGTTCAAACATATTTCCAGTAAAGTTGAGGCTTGAACCTAGGAACACTGCCACTATGCCACAACAGCCCCCAAGAACATAATTTATTTTTTTAAAGGGATCAAAGTGTGAATTCCCAACAAATACATCAGGTCTGAGATGTGTAAGTAGAGAAACAGAATACAAAAGCAAAGAGATTAAGCTTTTGCTTTTAGGAAGAAATGGTGGTTCAGTGTTAACTCTCTTCTCTTCACAGATGTTACCAAATCTGTTGTGTATTTCTAGTGTTTTATGTGTTTATTTTGGATTACCAGCATTCATGCTATTTGGCTTACTATTAACTGTGCTGTTGAAGGAAATATTGTGTATTAACAAAGAAGCAACAGCTCACTGATGAACAGATTTGAAAAGGTGACCCGAAAGAAAGTTTTGTTCTTTTCAAGTGAGAAAGAAATTGATTGTGAGTGAGTGACCAAAAACAAATAGGGTTGAAATTGACGTGGAGATGCTGGTGTTGGACTGGAGTGGACAAGATCAGAAGTCACATGATACCAGGTTGCAGTGCAACTTGTTTATTTGAAATCACTTGTTGGTGTCATGTGACTTCTGACTTTGAGGCTTGAGATTGTACAAGGTGAGCAAGTGGCTCAGATTTGTCAAGTTTGAATGTATCTGTTTTAGAAGCAAGGTGGAGGGATTTGCCAAAGCTGAAAGGTCCACTAAGGTGGGCCTTGACTCATGCTACTAACTTAGGAGCCAGAAATAGAACAGTAAATGGAGCTGAAACTAGAACTGAAGAAGGGGATAGAGTACTTGCAAGAAAGACCATGTTCAGGGATAGCGAATGACTGCAATAAGACAAAGTAAAATTAAAATTAAAATAGAATAACTGGAGTGAAGCGTAGAATATGGATAGAAAAAAGTGAATAGAAAGCAAAAGTATTACTGAGTAAAAGATTAAAAAAGAAAGCTAACCAGAAGATGTGGGCAAAAGATGCAGAATAAACTGGAAACTTTAAAACAAACTTGAGTCCAACTGTGCAGCAAAATCAAAATGGCACAATATTGATGAAGACTATCAGAGGAAATACAACACTGATTAGGAAATAAAATTAAAAGGAACACCGACATTTACACAACATTGCTAAATTTTTAATAGACCTCATAGAGATCAGAGGTAAAAGGGATTATCTGAAAGCATGGTTGGCAAGGCAGGTTTGAAGGAGATTTCAGTGGTGGTGTAATGACTCAATGGACTAGTATGCAGAAACCAAACCCTGCTATTCCCAGACCATCATAAAAGTTAAATGATTTTGAAGGGTATGCAAACTTACCCTACGTATATGACTTTCAAACCCTGATCAGTAGGAAGCACAGACTAGGTTTCTGTACTAAACAAGGACCACAATCTATTTGTTGTGGCTATCCCTCGAGGTCTAGAGTGATGGTCTTCATTCCGTTGATCTATTTATGGGCTCTCAGGTAGCTTATGAGTCCAATGGTGGCTTTGAAAATTCTTCCACATTCAGGATAAGTCGTTCCAGATGGCAGATCGGGGCTTTGGTTGTTGCTGCCTCATTTTCCATTTTCTTCTCTTTTCTTCTAGTTCTGCACATCTGTTGGCTTTGAAAGTTGCTGTTCATTCTCAGATGATGGTTTGCCAGAGGTTACTGTTCTTGGCACTGATTTCCAGCTCAATATGATTCCTTTTTGGAACTAAAGAGGCTGTAAAATGTTTCTAATGCCATTGACAAAGGGGTAGCAGGACCAAGTGGAACAGATAATTAAGGTGCCCACAGCAAAAGAAAAAGGGAGTATTAATGAAAGTAGAGGAGAAATGTAGCTTAAGAATAGGCATTGACAGCACAAAATAGGCCAGCTCAGTTTAGAGCAAACCCATACCAATAAATTGGGTGGGGAGGTAGTGTGCAGCAAAATCAAAATGGAGCAAGACTGATGAAGCGTTTGTACTCAACATTGAGTCCTGAAGACTGCAAAGTATCAAAATTTAAAATGATTTGTGCATCCACAACACCTTAGTGCACCCCTTCATTACTTTTACAACCTCTTAATCACACTTACAACCTCTTCATTCTCTGGTATCTTTTATAAGCAATTTCAGAAGATTATAAGTGTTATAGAGCTGTACAGCATGGAAACAGACCCTTTGGTCCAAACTATCCATGCTGACCAGATATCTTAATTAATCTAGTCTCATAGTCAGCATTTGGCCCATATCCCTCTAATCCCTTCCTAATCATATAGCCATCCAGATGCCTTTTACATGTTGTCACTATATTAACCTCTACCATTTCCTCAGGCAGCTCACTCCATACACACTCCATCTGCTGCATGAAAAGTTTGCTCCTTAGGTACCTTTTAAATCTTTGCCCTCTCTTCATCTGCCACTCCTTGGCCCATCTGATCAAGGTCCCATTCTACTCTAATGGAACCTTCTTCCCTGTCCACTACCTCACCAATTTTGATGTCATCTGCAAACTTACTAATCATACCTCCAATGTTCCCATTCAAATTATTTATATAAATGACAAAAACCAGTGATCCTTGTGGCACACCACTGGTCACAGGCCTCAGTCTGAGAAAGAACACGCCACTACCACCCTCTGTCTCCTATCTTCAAGCTAGCTCTTTATCCAAATGGCTAATTATCCCTATATTCCATGTGACCTAACCTTGCTAACCAGTCTACAACGTGGAGCCTTGTTGAACGCCTTACTGAGGTCCATATAGATCATGTACACTGCTCTGCCTTCATCAATCCTCTTTGTTAGATTAGACTTACAGTGTGGAAACAGGCCCTTCGGCCCAACAAGTCCACACCGACCTGCCGAAGCGCAACCCACCCATACCCCTACATTTACCCCTTACCTAACACTATGGGCAATTTAGCTTGGCCAATTCACCTGACCCGCACATCTTTGTGACTGTGGGAGGAAACCGGAGCACCCGGAGGAAACCCACGCAGACACGGGGAGAACGTGCAAACTCCACACAGTCAGTCGCCTGAGTCGGGAATTGAACCCGGGTCTACAGGCGCTGTGAGGCAGCAGTGCTAACCACTGTGCCACCGTGCCGCCCAAAAAACTCAATCAACTTCGTGAGACACAATTTCCCATGCACAAAACCATGTTGACTACCCCTAATCCCAGGGCATCAATGTGGACTTCAACAGTTTCCTCATTTCCCCTTCCTCCACCTCACCCTAGTTCCAAGCTTCCAGCTCAGCACTGTCCCCATGACTTGTCCGAACTTGTCCTACCTGCCTATCTTCTTTTCCACCTATCCACTCCACCCTCTCCTCCTTGACCTATCACCTTCATCCCTCCCCCATTCACCCATTGTACTCTATGCTACTTTCTCCCCACCCCCACCCTCCTCTAGCTTATCTCTCCACGCTTCAGGCTCACTGCCTTTATTCCTGATGAAGGGCTTTTGCCCGAAATGTCGATTTCGCTGCACTTTGGATGCTGCCTGAACTGCTGTGTTCTTCCAGCACCACTGATCTAGAGTACCCCTAATCAGTACCTACCTTTCCAAATACATGTAAATACCTGTCCCTCAGGATCCCCTCCAAGAACCTGCCCACCACTGCTGTTAGACTCACAAGTCTAAAGTTTCCTGGCTTTCCCTTACCACCTTACCACCATGTTAGCCAACCTCCAGTCCTCTGGCACCTCACCTGTGGCTATTGATGATACAAATATCATATCAAGGGGCCCAGTAATTACTTCCCTAGCTTCTCACAGAGTTTGAGGGTACACCTGATCAGGTCCTAATGAATTATCCATCTTTATGTGTTTTAATTCATCCAATGTCTGTAATATGGATATTTTCAAGATGTCGCTCTTTCTTTCCTCAAGTTTCTACACCTTTCACCACAGTAAGTACTGTTGAAAAATACTCATTTAGTACTTCCCCACCTCCTGTGGTTCCATACATAGGCAACCTTCCTGATCTTTGCAGGGCCCTATTCTCTCCCTACTTACTTTTTTGTCCTTTATGTATATGTCGAATTCCTTTGTATTCTCATTAAGCCTATTTGCCAAAGTTATCTCATGTCCCTTTTTTCCCTCCTGATTTATCTCAAGTAGACTTCTACTGCCTTTACACTCTTCTAGGGATTCACTCATTGCTTATTGTCTATACCATTGTCTATGCCTTCTTCTTTTTCTTGACCAAAACTTAAATTTCTCTAGTCACACAGCATTCCCTACACCTACCAGGCTTGCTCTTCACCCATAATGGAACACACTATCTCTGGACTGCTTTTATCTCAATTTTTAAGGCTTCCCATTTTCCAACTGTCCTGTTACCTGCGAGTATCCGCCCCAATCAACTTTTAAAAATTCTTCCCTAATACCATCAAAATTGGTCTTCCCCCAATTTAGCACGTTAACTTTTAGATCCAGTCTATCCTTTTCTACCACTATTTCAAAACAAATAGAATTATGACCACTGGCCCCAAAGTGCTCACCTACAAACACCTCAGTCACCAACCCAGCTGTGTTTCCCAAGAGTAGAAAATGTGTTGCTGGTAAAGCGCAGCAGGTCAGGCAGCATCCAAGGGGCAGGAGAGTCAACGTTTCGGGCATGAGCCCTTCTTTCCTGAACATTTTCAGCTCTGATCTCCAGCATCTGCAGTCCTCACTTTCTCCTTTCCCAAGAGTAGGTCAACAACAGGTACATACACATACTGAAATTTTCTTGCACGCAAATTCATCTCCACCCAAGCCCATTATACTATGGCAGTCTCAATCTATCATTACCATTCTTACAGATAACTGAGATCTCCTTACAAATTTGCTTCTCAATTTCTCACTATCTATTGGTGAGGTCTATAGTACAACTCCAATAAGGCGATCATCCCTTTCTTACTTCTCAGTTCCATCCAAAAAAACTTCCCTGGATAACCTCCCTGGAATATCTTCCCTAATCACAGCTGTAATGTTATCCCTAATCAAAAGTGCCAAGCCCCCTCCTCTCTTACCACCCTTTCTATCGCTTCAAAATGCTGGAACATTAAGCTGTGAGTCCTGTCCATCCCTGAACCATATCTCTGTAATTGCTATAATATCCAGTCCCATGGTCACAACCAACCCAGAGTTCACCTTCTTTACCTGTTCAGCCTCTTGCACTGAAATAAATGCAGCTTAATTTATCAGTTCCGCCTCATTCTCTGCTAATTCCCAGCTTTCACCGACTGACTGTTTGTTTGACTTGCTTCTTTTCCCAATTGCATCACTTTCAGACTGATCTCTTTTTTTCTCGCTATCCCCTGGATCCCACAGCCCACCCACCTCCCACTACCCCAATAGTTTTAAAACCTCCCAAGCAACTCTATCAAATTTCTCCCCCAGTATATTAGTCCCCTTCCAATTCAGCTGCTATCCGTCCTTCTTTTACAGGTCACTTGTACCCCAGAAGAGATTCCAATGATCCAAAAATGTGAATCCTTCGCCCCTGCAACAGCTTCTCAGCCATGGAGTCATCTGCTCTATCCTCCTATTCCTAACTTGTGGCACCAAGAGCAATCCAGATATTACTCCCCTCGAGGACCTACTTTTTACTTTTCTGCCTAATTTCATGCATTCTCTCCTCAGAACCTTGTTCTTTTCTGCAACTTTATCATTAGTTCCAATGTTTACAATGACTTCCGTTGGTCTCTCTTCCCTTTGAGAATATTCTGCACGTTTTCTGAGATATCCTTGATCCTGGCACGAGGCAGGCAACATATCATTCTAATGTCTTGTTATCAGCCACAGAAACAACTGTCTGTACTTTTGACTACAGAGTCCCCTCTCACAATCAATTGCTTGGAACCTGACATACCCCTTGTTACATTACAGCCAATCTCAGTACCAGAAACCTGGCTGTCAGTGCTACATTCATCTGAGAGTCCATCACCCTCTACACTGTATACTTATTTAAGAAGGGGATAGCTACAGGAGACTCCTGCACTATCTGCTCACCTCTCATACTTATCCTGGAGGTAACTTATCTACCTGACTATATCTGCAGTTTTTTCACCTTTCTGAAACTGCCATCCATCACATCCCTGAGCTCCTGTAAATTCCTCACTGTCCCTAACTGCTATTCCAACCAATCCATGTGATCCAGTAGGATTTGCAACCAAACATTAAAAGTCTCCCTAATCTCCTAAGTCCTACAGGAAGAATACACCACTCTATTAAAAGCCTTCTTCGCACCTTAACAATCTAGAGACCCAAAACATAGAATAGTCTTACTGTTCTAAAAACACTGCTCTAGGATAACTTAGTACCTGCATTTTATATTTTTAAAATTTAATCAAGAGACAGATCCTGATAAAACATATAATCAAACAAAACTCACTCTACTCATTACTGAAGATTTACAGTAAAAAAAGGTCAGGTTACACTTTTAAAAAGACACTTAGCTGTTCCCCTGCTAAGGTCCCCACTTAGGTATCTCAAAAGGTCAGCTGCAATTTTTGCTGCTTGTTTATTTTTCTTAGAATAACTCCAATGTCTAGAGATAATTGAAGCTAACTGTGACGATTCATTTATTGGTCAGACAGTTCTGCAGGTTCACTGCTTGTTTTTTTCACCTCCCACATGGTACTTGCTTTATCTCACTTCTTCATTTTTAAAGTGCTATCATTTTGATCTCATTTTTTAAATTCCAAAATGATGGAACAGCTTACAAAACAATAATTACTTAACTGCTCCAAGAACTTGGGAAATCAGCTCCAACACTGAAAATAGCTCAAAAATGGAGCAGCTCTTAAGCCACAACTTTTTCCAGTCCTCCATCTTGGTTTTTTTTCTGATTCTCCATTTTGGATTGCATTAGGAGTGGTGGCTACAGTACACTACATTGAAATTATACAAGTAAGTCATTGTTTTAAATAAAAGTTGTGTCTGAGGCACAATAGTGAGGATAGTGAGGAGGTAAAAGTTCAAGTGACCACTCATAACATTGAGTTTTTAATCCCCTTACTGTTCAAGGCCTCAGACACATCTTCTGTTTGAAGCAATTACTTATTTGTACTTATTTCAATCTAATCTACTGTACCTATCACTCACGTTGCAGTCTTCTCTATATTGGGAAAACCAAATGCAGACTAGGAAACATCTCATGGAAACACTCCTTAAGAATAACCCCAACCTTCCAGTCACATGCAATTTCAATACACCTTGGATTTTTGCATTTCCTAGGCCTGCTGCAGCATTCCAGGGAAGTCCAACAAATGCTGGACGAGCAGCACTTCATTTTCTGTTTAGGCACCTTAAAGGTAAAGTTGCCATATTGCTGCTCTCTCATTAGAGAATGACCGGTGGGTGAGCTTTTGTCAGCATATGTCAGGCAAGAGGGGAGGGTGAGAAGTCAGGAGCGTGATGGTAAGCTCAGCCAGTGTGGTAATTGAACTCATGCTATTGGCAGCATTCCAAGTTGCAAATCTTCCATACAGCCAACTGAGACACTTTAGGCACTTCATAGCATTCAGGACTCAACATTGAGTTAATTAACTTCAGACCATGAAAATTTACTCAATGTTGCATTCCACTACATGGGGTTTTAGTAGAGCTGACCTATTTTTTGTTATTAGCACCTACCATTAACACCTATCCTTCATCTACATCTCTCCCGTACTACCATTAGCATGCATGTTGCCTTTTGCTCTGTGCACCTTCACCACTTTCTCATCATCCCCTTTTGTCAACAGCATGAAAAAAACATCATTTTTCAACCTCCTTCAGTTCTGAAGAAGAATCTTATTGTATTGGAAGAATTAACCCTGTCTCTTTCCATAGATGCTGTCAAACCTCCTGAGTTTCTCCAGCGTTTCCCCTTTTTATTTCAGATCATTGGTTTATTTCTGCTGTGTTGTGTTATCAATGTTTGAGCACGTGTAGCATGTTGCATAGCATTAACGGGGTTGTGTTTCAGCACTGTAAATATTGTAAGTTAGAATAACTAACTAGTTGAATTTATATAGTGAGTGAATAGGTTGATTTTCCATTATCTTTGTACCACAATGTATGTCATGTTGAAAGAAACTAAACATCCATAGGCGGTAAGCCATTCAGGAATTAGGAGCAATTCTTCACTCAGAGGTTTGTGAGCCTGTGGAATTCTCTACCACAGAAAACTGTTGGGGCCAGTTTGTTAGATATATTCAAGAGGCAGCTGGACATGACCTTTGCAGCTAAAGGAATCAAGGAGTTTGGAGAGAAAACTGAAGTGGGATACTGAAATTGCTTGATCAGCCATGATCATATTGAATAGTGGTGCAGGCTCAAGGGGCGAAATGGCCTACTCCTGCACCTATTTGCTATGTTTATTCATCCAAGTCCTTCCTGCGCAATACTGTAAACTACAATGATGTATCGCTTTCATTATCTTTACTTTAAGTGAAGTTGATCAAGGGATAAATATTGGCCAAGAGAACAAAGAGAATTCCACAGTTTTCTTCAAGGAGTGACACATAATATTTTGCATCCCTCTGAAAGAGATGTGCCTCCAAATTAACATCTTATCTGAAGAACATCACCTCTGATGGTGTAGTACTCGATGAATACTAAACTGGAGTGTCTGAATATGATGGTCATGACATTAAAGTAACACATGAGCCAACAACGTTCTGACTGAAAGAAAGGAGCACTGCCACTGAGTCATGAATGAATCATTACATACATGTTTCAAGTAGTGCATCTATTAGACATCATTCTCACGAAGAGTGTTTGAGTAGGTCAAGCTTGTTCTGATTGAAGTTTAGAAGAATGACAGGTGAACTTATTGAAACATATAAGATTCTCAGGGAGATTGACAAACTAGATGCTGAGATGTTCTTTCTGCTTATGAAAGAGGCTAGGGCCAGGGGACATATTCTCGGGGTAAGATGTCATGCATTTAAGACAGAGAGGATAGTCATTCCACGGAATTCTTTACCAAAGAAGGCTGTATAGGTCAGGTCATTAAATGTAGTTGAGAGCATGTGGCTGGAAAAGCACAGCAGGTTAGGCAGCATTTGAGGAGCAGGAAAATCGACATTTCGGGTTGCAGCCCTTCATCATTCTTCTCGGATGCTGCCTGACCTGCTATGCCTTTCCAGCAACACACTCTCAACTCTGATCTCCAGCATCTGCAGACCTCTCTGTCTCAGGTCATTAAATGTATATAAGGCAGAGACAGGTGAATGTTTAACTGTAAAGGAATCAAGGGTTATAAGGATAAGATAGGAAAGTGGTTGTCAGATCAACCATGATCTTATTGAATGGCTCAGCAAACTCAATGGGCTGAATGGCCTACTTCTGTTCCTACGTCAAATGATGCCATGGCAAAATGTGACTACATATTATTTCATTAAATCTCGTTGTTTTGTTTGGCCATTTTACAAACGTAACATGCTGTAAATGGGGTGGCATGGTGCTCAGTGGTTAACATGCTCTCTCATAGCACTAGGGTCAAAAACACTAAATATTGGAATTCAAATTAGACAAGCAGAAGGCTGGTGGAGCACAGCAATCCAGGTAGCATCAAGAAGTGAAGAAATTAATTTTTGGGGTCTAACCCTTCTCCAGGAATAGAGAAGGCAGTAGGGAGAGCTGCAGATAAAGGGAGAGAAAGGAGTTATGGACGGGGAGGGGGTCAGAATGGTGAGGTGGTGATAGGTAAATACAGGTAGTGGGTACAATCTGGCTGGTCGATGGGAGGAATGAATCCAGTTGATAGCTGGAGAGAAGGGTTGTTCGGAGGAATGATAGGGAGAAGGAGGGCCTGGAGACGGAGTTGGGGAATGGGTGGGAATGTTATTTGAAATTGGAGAACTCAATGTTAGTCCTCTGAGTTATAGGCTTCCCAGGCAAAAGACAAAGTGTTCCTCCTCCAATTCACTGTGGCTACGTAGTACCGAGGGCCTGGGTTGAATTCCAGCCTTGGGTGACTGTCTGTGTGGAGTTTGCACATTTTTAGATTTTAATTTTATTTACCCGAGTACTAAAGTACAGGAACACAGTGAAAGTGCATTATGATGCCACATTAGTGCCATCTTAGGCACAAGGTAGTAAAAATAGAGAAACAACATTTAAAAAGTTAAGTATTACAGATAGACCTTCGCAAAATATGTAGAAGAATGAAGAAATAAAATAATATTAACGTTAAAATCCTTCTTAATATAAACTAGAAAAGTAAATGAGAAAAAATAGAAAGTTCTACTGTGCTTAGCCATTCTGGGGCCCAATCTCCTCCACTTACCTCACTCTCCAGGAAGCCTCAGCTGCCTATTCTCGATGTTGCTACTACAGCAGATATCGTGGACCACCCTCATCGCTCACTGTTCCTGTGTTGGGGCATGATGCCAAAGCCACTGCGGCTGCCACTGAAACTGCCACCTCTGACCTCCTTCTGCTGCTCTGGAACATGCCTGGGCAGGTCCTGTTCACAAATCCGATTGCCAGATATGAACTGGGTCCCCTTCTCACTGCTGGACACCGAAGACACCAAGCTGAAAGATCACTATTGCCAAGACACCATCTTGGTGACACCACCAAAGACCACCCACTTCGAGCCGAGAGACTGATGTGGGCCACCAAGAGACTGGGCAAAGAGACCACCACAGGCCTCTGAAAGACTCCATCAAAGAAAGAGGAAAAGAAACACAGAAGAAAAAAGAAATAAACGAAAGGAATGGACAAGCTTGACTGAAGCATCCTACTCTGCCACTGACATCTTGAATACATTCTCTCTGCGTCTGCGTGGATTTCCTCTGGGTGCTTCAGTTTCCTAATATTTCCAAAGATACACAGGGTAAGTGATTAGGCATGCTAAATTGCCTACAGTGTCCAGGGATGTGTAGACCCGGTGGATTTGCCATGGGAAATGCAAGATTACAGAGATAAGGTAGGGAGTTGGGTCTGAGTAGGATAGTCTTCAGAGGGTCAATGTGGTCTCGATGGTCCAAATAGAATTCTATGATTCCAAACATTGACACCCATACTATACAGGTAATCGATTAGCCACTTTAAACATACATTTCCTCCACCACTAGTGTACTATTGCTGCAATGTATAAATGTAACAAGATACAATATAGCATTTTTCAAAGTCTGCTTTGATAGCACCTTTACTATTGAGACAAAAGTGCATGTGCATTAAATGCCCACATTTGCAAGTTCTTCTTCAAATAATATACCATTCTGACTTGGAAATACTGCACATTGCTATTCTATCACTACTGTGGATTCAACGTCCTGATTCACCATTTAAAAGTTCTGTGGGAGTACATTCACCACAAATGTTACAACACTTCAAGTGAATCAGCACCATCTTGTCAACGGTAATTAGGGATAAGCAATTAATGCTGGACACCCAAAACCTAATGAATGGATAAAAGTGTTGTGCAAATTAAACTGAAAGCTGCAACTCCAGATGATATAAAAGATTTCATGCTATTATCATTCATTGCATAAGTACTGTATCACCATAAGTAAGACAACGTACTTGTCAAGTCCATGTCATTGCTAATGAAAAGAATAATCAATTCAGTCACCAGAAAGGAACAGTTCTGTCTGCTTCTCTTTTTCCGAATGCACTTTCATTTCAAAGCAATTAATAATTTTTGGTTCAGAAAATTCAGTATGAAGCAGCATCAAACCACTTCATAGAACCAAAGGATGTGCACTAATAAAATATGAACCAGATTCAATTTTGTCTTTAAAAACCCTTTACAATCATGAACAAAGTTCAAACATTGTCTTCATTACAAGCTGTTAACATCTCAAGTATTCCCTTAAAATGTCACTCGCAGAATTTTAAACAAAGGTCACATTCTTTGTCCTGTTTACAGTATTAGTAATTAAATGATCACGAATGACGTGTGATCTCTGAGGTCAGATTTTAATGTAAACTTTGTCAGTGATTGGGACACCAAGGATAACATAAGGTAGATCTAGATGTAATGCAGATTGAGGATCAAGAATGAAATCTTGTAACTGGGTTAATTCAGTTTTACTTAAGTTGTATTTTTAAATATTTCTGTATTTGTTGAAGACCTGTTTGTGTCACACTGACAAAATTCCGATTAGAATTCTGCACGGGTATGAGTAAGGTAGCACAATACTTTCCTAAAATGGACAAAGGCCATAAATTTAATATCAATTAAAATATTGAACTCACAGAATAAATCATAAAATATACTAAATTAATGATGATGCCAGAACTGTGAGATTATATCTGAGAATAAATATTGAACTGGCTATGGCTCTTTTCTCCAGAATGGAGAAGACTGTGACAGTGACCTGAAGGATTAACAATAACAATATTAAAGAAGTAATAGCAGAACATTTGAGAATCATAATCTAATCAAGCAGAATCAGCACTGCTTCACGAAAGGGAAATCGTGCTTGACTAATCAATTTTTGAGGAAGTCTCAACAAGAGTGGATAGAGGGGAACCTGTAGGGGTGTTGTACATGGACTTCTAAAAAGCATTCAACAAGGTACCTCACAAAAGGTTAAGTCGCAAGAGCTCATGGTGTTAATTGGAAGCGCCTGTTGGACTATAACCTGGTGTTATGTGATTTTTAACTTTGTACACCCCAGTCCAACACCGGCATCTCCAAATCATGTATTCACATGGATAGAGAATTGGCTCATGGGCAGGAAACAGTGAGTGGGGATAGGTAGTTCTTACTCAAGTTGGCAATCCTTGACCAGTGGGGTTCCACAGGGATCGGTGCTGGGATAGCAACCTTTCACAATATATATTAATGAGTTGGAGGAAGGAAGAATGTACCCTTGCCAAATTTGCAGACAATACAAAAAGCAGCCGGAATGGCAGATTGTGAGAGGGATACAAAGAGATTACAGAGGGAAATTGAAAGATTAAATAAGTGAGCAAAAGTTTGGTAAATGGAGTATATGAGGGAAAATACAAAGTTGTTCATTTTGGAAGGGTGAACAAAAAAACAGAATATTATTTAAATGGAGAAAAACAGCAGAAATTTGCAACACAAAGGGACTTGGGGATCCTGTGCATGAAACACACAAAGCTATCACATAGGTGCAACAGGTCATCAGGAAAGTGAATAGAATATTGCCCCTTACTTCAAGGAGGTTGGAGAATAATAGGGAATGTAGATAGCAGAATGTCCCTTCTAAATAAAATAACAGTTCTTTTGGAATACTAAAAGCAACATTGGCCAACTAAACAGCATGCTAGGAATATTGGCCAACTGAGAAGTGCACTGGGGATTGGATCAGACCAGATAGATATGCAAATGAGTTACATTGATTGATTATGTTTAATAGGTGCTTTTGAGACAGTGGAATCGAGATATTTAACCAGGAGACTTGCCGCATTCACTGTCAAAACTTAATGAGAGAGTACACAAGGTTTTGGGTGGAACTATAGATCTGAGTTTCAGTAGCATTGTTTTTGAGATGACACAAAGCTTTGGAAGGCTCAGTTTTTAGCTCTGCTGCCTCACAGCGCTAGGGACCCAGGTTCAATTCCACTGTCAGGTAAACTATTTGTGTGGAATTTGTACATTCTCCATATATCTGTGAGCTTCCTCCCACAGTCTAAAACTACACAGGTTAGATGGGTTGGCCATGCTAAATTGTCCTGTGGTGGGTTGGCTCTGTGGAATGCTCTCTGGAGAGTCAGCTCAGGCTGAATGGTCTGCTTCTACGCTATGATAGAATCAGGTCAATCAATAGAGAAATTACATTATCCAATACTGTCTTTTGTAACACTCTTCCTTGGACAGAAACTCAATTTACATGCAGTAACTGAATTGTGTTAATCACATGGTTACATCAAATTGCTGTTACTAAATGATAGTAAGCGACTGTACTTGAGAATGAACTGGCTAACTATTTAAAAGAGGCTACTCAAATCAGAATGGGGCCTCACACATTCCAGAGACAACAACAGCACCAACAGGCAGGAACCTTGGGAGCAGGAATATCAGTCTCAGCTTCAGCTTGGCCAGCTGTAATCAGGGCAGTATAAACTTCTTTACCATCTTACACTGCCAAAGAAGATTTTAAAGCAGTGTAAAAGCATAGGCAATGAAGAACTGTAAGGTTATTCTGTAAATCTTTGAAGATGGCAGTGAAGTAGCGTGGCTGCACTGGAACTCATCCGCTCCTGTCGGCTTTCTTTCTCTTTCATTTATTCTCTTTACTTTTGCTATTTTTCTTAATTTTTATTTTTAAGGCTGGACAGTGGTGGGTGAAGGAGGAGGCCTCCAACATCAACATCAGTAGCAGCAGCAGCAACACCACGACAAACCAGTCATGTTTCCACACCAGCGTGGGGTCCCGTCATTAGCAAGCAACAGGTCCCGGAGTGACACCCACAGCCCAGACTTGCAGGCTAGGCCAAGACTCCAGGTCTGCAGCTAGACCCAGGCGCTTGAAGGTGGAGAAAGTTGGTCTTGGCCCAGCATAGTGGTCTCCCGGAGTGGCGGCTTTGTCCCTGCTTGACATGTTGTCCCAGCATGAGGTGTTTTCCCCATGTGGATGTCTTCCTCGTCTTTGACATAGAGGTATCCAGTGGCTCCAGCAGGCAGTCTCATCCATGAGTGGCAGTCTTAAGGACAGAGAACATAGAGCAGCATAGAACAGTACAGGCCCTTTGGCACTCGATGTTGTGCCGACCTTTTATCCTACTCTTAGATCAAACTAACTTACACACCCTATATTTTACTATCATCTATAGGCCCATGCAAGAATTGCTTAAATGGCCCTCATGCATCTACCACTGCTAGCAATGCATTCCATGCATCCACCAATCTCTGTATAAAGAACCCACCTCTGACATCTCCCCTCAACCTTCCTTCAATCACCTTAAAATTATGCCCTCTCGTGATAGCCAATATCATCCCTGGAAAAAGTCTCTGGCTATCCACTCTATCTATGCCTCTCATCATCTTGTACACCTCTATCAACTCACTTCTCATCCTTCTTCACTCCAATAACAGAAAAGCCCTAGCTCTCTCAACCTTTCTTCACAAGACATGTCTCCAGTCCAGGCAGCAGCCTGGTAAATCTCAAGTGCACCCTCGCTAAAGCTTCCAAATCCTTCCTATGATGAGCTGACCAGAACTGAACACAATATTCTAAGTGTGGTCTAACCAGGGGTCTACAGAGCTGCAGCATAACCTCATGGCTCTTAAACTCAATTTCCCCTGTTAATGAAAGGCAACACACCATAAGCATTCTTAACAACCCTAGTTATGAACTTGGGTGGCAACTTTGAGGGATCTATGGACGTGGATCCCAAGATCCCTCTTTTCTTCCATACTGCCAAGAATTGTGGCTTTAACCTTGTAATCTGCATTCAAATTCAACTTTCCAAAATGAATCACTTCACACTTTTCCAGGTTGAACTCCATCTATCACTTCTCAGCCCAGCTCTGCATCCTGTTAATGTCCCGTTGCAATCTCCACATTATCCACAACTCCACCGACCCATTGTGTCATCAGCAAACTTATTAACCCACCTTTCCACTTCCTCTCCAAGTCATTTCTAAAAGTCACAAAAAGCAAAGGTCCCAGCACAGATTCCTGCAGAACACCACTGGTCACCGAGCCCCAGGCTGAATACTATGATTATCCCCCCATCTTCTATGGGCCAGCCAATTCTGTATCCAGACAGCCAAATTTCTCTGTATCCCATGCCTCATTACTTTTTGAATGAGTCTACCATGGGGAAACTTATCCAACACCTTGTTAAAATCTATATACACCACATTCACTGCTCTACCTTCATCAATGTATTTTGTCACATCTTCAAACAATTCAATAAGGCTTGAGAGGCATGACCTGCTCATGACTAAGCTATGCTGACTATCTCTAATCTTTGGCGGAGGCTTCTGACCCAGTATTCCAGCAGCCAGGCGTGGGGCTGTTATCCTGACTGCATCTTCAAGAGATTGCGTTGTCTCTTAATAGGCTTAATGGGCGGCACGGTGGCACAGTGGTTAGCACTGCTGCCTCACAGCGCCTGAGACCCGGGTTCAATTCCCGACTCAGGCGACTGACTGTGTGGAGTTTGCACGTTCTCCCCGTGTCAGCGTGGGTTTCCTCCGGGTGCTCCGGTTTCCTCCCACAGTCCAAAGATGTGCGGGTCAGGTGAATTGGCCATGCTAAATTGCCCGTAGTGTTAGGTAAGGGGTAAATGTATGGGTGGGTTTCGCTTCGGCGGGTCGGTGTGGACTTGTTGGGCCGAAGGGCCTGTTTCCACACTGTAAGTCTAATCTAATCTAATCTTTTCCCCGAGTCCAGGAGCTATTAATTGAACTGTGATGAACTTTGTCTTAATTTACTTTTTTTATTGTTATGCATGACTTCTGTCATTGATGTGGTGCTGTGGTGGGGTGACTTATAAAACTTTTCACAGTATTTTTCATGTAAAAATGCACATGACAATAAATTTCTATTCTAATTAAAAGGAAAGATGGGTTTCACAGAATTACACATATTCATATTATAATAAACTATGTCTCATTCCAAAATAAGTCCCACTAAGTAAGCAAGTTAATCAGACACACATGAAAACAACACTTACAGGAAGTCTTATTGCAACTGTATAAGGTGCTGATGAGACCTCATCTGGAATGCCATGAGTAGTTTTGGTCACCTTACTTAAGGGAAGATATTATTTAATTGGAGAAAGTTCAGAGAAGATTCAGTTGAATGATCTCTGGTATGGAGGGATTGTTTTATGAACAAAGACTCTACTCGCTACAGTTTAGAAGAATGAGAGGTGATATCATTGATACATTTAGGATTCCTCAAAGCCTGTCCACCACCTACAAGGCACAAGTCAGGTGTGTGATGGAATACTCCACATTTGATGGGATGAGTACAACCCAATAACATTCAAGAAGCTTGACACCATCCAAGACAAAGCAGTCTAATTGATTAGCATTACATCAACAAGCATCCACTCCTTCCACCACTGATGCTCAGTAGTAGCAGTGTGTACTATGTACAAAATGCTCTGTAGAAATTCACCAAAGATCCTCAGGCAACACGTTCCAAAACCATGACCACCTCAATCTAGAAGGGCAAGGGCACCAGTATATGGGAACACCACCACCTTCATGTTCCCCTCCAAGCCACTCACCACCCTTATTTGAAAATATATCAACATTTCCTACACTGTCGCTGGGTCAAAATCCTGGAATACCCTCCCTAATGATATTGTGGGTCAACCCACAGCAAGTGAACTGCAGCGGTTCAAAAAGGCAGCTCACCACCACCGTCTCAAGGGCAACTAGGGACAGACAATAAATGCTGGCCCAGCCAGTGATGCCCACATCCCACAAATGAATAAATTAAATACATAAAAAGATTGAGTGTCAGGGATACTGACGCTCTGTGCCTGACTCTGTATGAGGCAGTTATTTTGTCAAGGTCTGTTCATCTGTAAATAAAGGTTGACTTGGTGATAGGATACCAGCTTCTGTGGAGTTACTTCACTATGAAAATAATCCTTAATTCTTCTCAATTCCAGTGAATATAGTTGTAACCAATTTAGTTTTTTTTCGTATGTCACTCCTGCCATCCCAAGAATCAGACTGGTAAACCTTTGTTGCATTCACTTCATCGCCAGAATATCTATTCTCAGACAAGGAGCCTGAAACTGCACACAGCATTCCAGGTATAGTCTTGCAAATGCCCTGTAAAATTACAGTGATACATCCCTGTTCCTGTACTCGAATCCTCTTACTAAGATTCCCACCACACAATTTGCCTTCTTTACCATTTACTAGACCTGAATGCTTACTCTCAGCAACCAGGGTACAAGGATACCTAAGTCATATTGCACTTGCCCCTTTCTCAATTTACCACCATTCAGATAATAATCTGCTCTGCTGTTTGCTACTAACTTGGATAACCTCATATTTATCCACATTATACATCAGCCATTCATTTGCCAACTCAGTCAACTTTTCCAAATCACAGTAAAGCACATATGTACCCTCCTCACAGTTCACCCACCCACCCAGCTTTGCGTCACCTGAAAGCTTAGCGATATTACATGTAGTTTCCTGACCTAAATCACTAATATATATTGTCATTAGTCATTGACTGTCAGTCAGAAAAGATCCATTTATTATAGAATCATAGATTCCCTACAGTGTGGAAACAGGCCAATTGGCCCAAAAAGTCCACACTGACCCACTGAAGAGTATCCCAAATAAAATCATTCCCCTACCCCTATTACTCTACATTTCTCCTGACTAATGTTCCTAGCCATCACATCCCTGAATACAATGGGCAATTTAGCATGGCCAATTCACCTAACCTGCACAACTTTGGGCTGTGAGGAAACTGGAGCACCTGGAGGAAACCGACGCAGACACGGGCGAATGTGTTTATTTGCACTCTTCTTCCTGTCTTCTCACCAGCTCCCTAACAATGTCAGTACATCAACCCCAGTCCCATGCAGTTTCATTTTGCATGCTAATCTCTTATGTGAGACCTTTATTGAAAGCTTTGAAAGTCCAAGTAAACCACGTACACAGACTCTCCTTTATCAACTGTACCAGTTACATCTTCAAATAATGCCAGTAGATTTTTAATGCATGATTTCCCTTTCATTAACCCATGCTGACTCTGTCAAATCCTGTCACTGTTTTCCAAGTGTTTTGTTATTAAATGTTTTATAATGGACTCTAGCATTTTCCCCACATCCAATGTTCAGAACATTTACAGAGTCTGTATAATCTAGTGAGAGGTTACGAGAACAGGAGTCGGGATATCTTGCAGTGGCTGCTACCATAGTCACGGTCCAAGTCAAAGGCAGCATTCTGAGCCTAATACCTTATTCTATTCAGACTAAGATTCAGTGGAGTGTCACTAATGCCTGTACAAATGAGATTCAAACCAGGTCTAGTCAGCCAGGTGGGGTTTCAAGAGATACCATTGGCAGCTATGTCTAATTGACATTAATAAACTGCACTATATCTGGAAGGTTCAATATCCACCAAGCCATCAATAACTGATGAGGGAGTTCAAATAAGTACAAAACTATTGAGCTGATGGAAGAGGATCAGGGAGAAGTATGGGGTCCTCTATTAGGTGATTCATCATATGGAGAGATAGGTGAAACAACTCATCCTTCCCATTAGCATTAACTGTCATGTCTAGGTAGCAGTTCATGATAAAGCAGAACACCGAGCACAGAAAAGATAACTGGCTTGTCCAGACAGCAGTGTTACTAGCCCAGGAAAGCTGCTGAACTTGATGACCAGTATTGAAGTTGTACTCTGACTAAAGCAAGGAACGTCTCTGCCACGGGATTGGATCCCTGACTTCCAAGAGACCTCTAGAAGTTCTTGCAATGGATTTTATGGCCCTTGATCCTAGTAAAAACAAGACTGAGCAAGTTCTTCTACTCGTAGATTTCTTCACCAAGTTCATAGAGATCACTTGTGATCTTCACTTATAAGAAAAAGTGAGGACTGCAGATACTGGAGATCAGAGCTTAAAAATGTGTTGCTGGAAAAGTGCAGCTGGTCAGGCAGCATCAAAGGAACAGGAGAATCAATGTTTCAGGCATAAGCCCTTCTTCAGGAAAGCCTTATGCCCTGAAGAAGGGCTTATGTCCGAAATGTCGATTCTCCTGTTCCTTTGATGCTGCCTGACCTGCTTCGCTTTTCCAGCATCCTCACTTATAGCCAAAGTATTAGTGCATGGTTGGTTTGATGTTTTTGTATTTCAATTTAGAGCTGTGCAAGGTCTATGGTGTTGGCAAGAGCTGCACCAGCACCACCCCCGTCATCCAAAAGGTAATGAACAGTGCGAAAGATTCAACCATACTCTGCATGACTGTCTGCACACCTTGCCTCCTGAAAGTAAGCAAAAGTGGCCTGAATACCTCCCAATGCTGGTTTATGCTTGTAATAACACACCCACACTTATCCATGGGCAACTTTCTGCACCCTCTCTTCTTTGAACAAGGCCAGACCTTTCCCATGGACTCTTTGGACTCACCACACTTTCTGGTGAAGATGACCAGGTGAATGAGTGTGTAGTTGAACATCACATAAGGCTAAGCGAGGCATTCAAGGCGAATCCTCAATGCTGTGAAACCAAGGGGTGCATCCAGTGTAAGCAGGTTTATTCTCGTTATATAGGACGCGGAATATGAAGTAATAAGTGCTGGCAATCATAGATTCCAGGAGGCCTGATAGACCTACATTCCAAAGTGAATGATCTGCCACTGAACCTGGATGCCTTGCACAAATGCAAGTTTGAGGATGTCTTCTTGAAAAAAATGCTGGTTATTGTTCAAGCCCTACCATTTGCACAGACTGATGATGCAAGAAGAGAATGCTGCCACTCATGAGAACTTGAACATTTCACCATCACAGCACAATTGAACCTGCCAATCACACTTTGCAAACAGTCACTTTGTGCTGTGTAATTCCTGGGACACCAGGTTTCAAGCAGAGAATCATGTAATGGATCCTACACCAGCAGGTACTGATGGTGAGGGAGGGCAGCAGTCAAATGGATCCTCACTGGAATAAAAGACTGCCTTTGGGAAAAAGATAGCTCATAGGAAGAAAGAGCAAACAGACAACGTAGTTCTCAACCCAATGCAAACCACAGGCTTCATTCTATGTGCATAATGTAAATACTTCCCTAATTATTCTCAACTTCCCTCAGTGTTTGTAATGACCTGATACCAGTGGAATAAAGAACCTATTGGAGAGGCCTACCCATGGTTAGCTTGGTTTTTTTTTCCTCTAAAATTATACGTGAAGATAGAGATATTTTTAATATCATTACTGAAGAGTTTTTAAATCACAGAGGAAAGCTGTGTTTACAGGATTTGTGGAGAAGCCTACATGTGGATGGCTCTGGAGTGAGTTTTTTTAAATCAGAATATTGAAGCTGTCTGCTGGACCACTTGAGGATATTTTTAAAAATTTGGTTGTTCAGTTAAGTGGTTGATTTTGTTTAAGATTTATATGTTAGTTTTGTCTTTTTCTTATTTCTTGCATACTTAATATTAATTCTTTGGTAAAGAAAGGTAGTTTATTTTGTAGAGAAGATGTCACTGTAAGCTGCTTAATTTTAAACCTGATGTCATTGATTGTATACAAGAGACACAGAGTTAGATGGCTAATAGATTTAGACATAAGTACACAGTAGGAACAAGTCAGACAGCTGTTTAATTGTAGATAGATGTGTGACTGTCAGGAAAGGTAAGAAGATAGTTCAGAAGTATCCTGTGGCTATTCCACTCTCAAACAGATACACAGTTTTCAGTAGTGCTGTAAATGATAGCCTCTCAGAGGAAAATAGAAGAGGCAGTCAGATCTTGGGCACTAAGAATGAATCTTATGTTAGGTGGTGTTTGACTGAATTTAAAGGAATAATTGTTATAGGGAACTTTCCTGTCAAAGGCACTGACAGGAGATTCTGCAGCAGTGCGTTTGAATCTAGGACAGTATGTTGTTTTTCTAATGCCAGGATTAAAGGCATCTCAAAAACGTTTGAAGCTTATTGGTAGGAATGACATAGTTAGGGAAAAGATTAAGATTTTACAGAGTGAATATACGAGGTTAGGTAGAAGATTACAAAACAGAACCTCAAAAGTAGTAATCTCAGGCTTACTCCCAATGTCAAGCTTATTTGAGGGAAACAATAGAAGGATAAAGAAGATAAATTAATGGCTGAAGAGGTGGTGTAATGTTGAAGGATTCAGGTTCTTGGATCATTGGGATCTCTTCTGAGGACAGAAAAGATCTGTTCAGAAGGATGGGTTTCATGTGCACTGGAAAAGAACCAATATCCTAGTGAGAAGATTTACTAATTCTATTAAGGGAGATTACAAACTTTTAAAGCGGTAGGGGGGGATCCTAATTAGTAGAGTTAGTAGAAAGATAAATGAGGATGGTTTTGAATCTGAAAAGAACAAGGTAATCAGAAATGAAAGACAAGAGACACGACTAAATCAGAGTACAAACTAACACTGAAGAGTTAAACTGCATTTATTTCAATGTAAAGGTCATAAGGTAAGGCTGATGAACTCAGGGCACAGTTGGAAAAATATGATTGGAACATCATTGTTACTATAGAAACTTGGCTGAGGATTGGACAGGACTGACTGCCCAATGTTTTGGATTTCAGGTGCTATATGAAAGAAAGAAAAAGAGGCAAAAGAGGAGAGGAAATGGTGTTTTTGATTAAGGAAAACATTACTGCTGTAACTCAAGAAGGCATTTCTGAAATATGGTCCATTAAAAATATGAGTTGAAAGTACAAATAAAAAGGAATAATCACCTTGATGGGATTGTACTATAGACCCCACCAGTGGTCAGAGGGAAATTGAGGAACAAATACATAGTAAATCTCAAACATATGTAAGAATAAGATTGTAATAGTAGGTGATTTTAATTTTTTTTCAAACATTAACTGGAACTACCACAGTATTAAAGATTTGGATGGTGAAGAAAGTTGTTAAACAAATTCAAAAAAAAGTTCTTTATCACTATGTAAATGTTCCAACTAGAGAAGGAGCAAAACTAAACCTTCTCTTGGTATAAGACAGGGCAAGTGACTGAAGTGATAGTAAGGGAACACTTTGGGTTTGGTAATCATAATTGCATTTGTTTTAAAATAGTTATGGAAATGGATAAGCCTTCCATAGAAATTAAAGTTTGTAATTAGAATAAAGTAAATTTTAATGACATAAGCCAAGCACTTTCAAAAGTTGATTGGAGTACAGTACATTGTTTGCAGTTAAAGAGATGTCTGATAGGTTGGAGGTCAGCAAATCTGTGATAATGAGAGTTCAGAGCCACTACACTCCTGTGAGACTGAAAGATAAGGCTGGTAGGATTAGAGAATATTGGATGAATAACGATATCGATGTTCTAGTCAAGAATAAAAATAATCATGCCTTTGATATCGATACCTGGGTTCAAATGAATCTCTTGAACAGTATAAAGAGTGTCGGGGCATTCTTAGGAGGAAGATCAGGAAGGGAGAGAGAAGGTATGAGATAGCCTGGGAAAATAAGGCTAAGTATAATCCAAAGAGAGTACACAAATACACTAAGAGCAAGACAGCAATTAGAGAAAGAGTAGGGCCCCTTAAACAGCAAAGTGGTTGGCTTTGTGTTAAGTCTTAAGAGATGGGAGAGATATTAAATAAATATTTTGCATCAGTTTTATTATCGAGAAAGAAATGGAGGCTCAAGAATTCAGGGAAATAAACATTGGTGTTTGAAAACAGTTCTCATTCAAAAGAGGTAAGTGTTGGTGCAAATTATAAAGGTGGATAAAGCTCCAGGACCTGATTTAGTGTGTCACATGATGATGTGGAAAGTTAGGGAGGAAATAGGAGGGCCCCTTAAAGAAACATATAACTACAGGTAAGGTGCTGGATGACTGGAGATGGATAATATTGTGATTTTGTTTAAGAAGGGATATAAGGAGAAGTGTGGGAACTATACACCTGTGAGCCTGACATCAGTGGTGGGTAAGTTGATAGGATTTATCCTGAAAGAGAGGATTTATGTGCATTTGGAGAGGCAAAGAATGTTTAGGATAGTCAGCATGGTTTTGTGAGAGGGAAATTGTGACTCACAACTTGATTGAGCCTTTCGAGAAAGTAACCAAGACGATTGATGAGGGCAAAGCAGTAGATATTGTTTACTTGGACATTAGTAAAGCATTTGACAAGGTTCCGCATGGTAGACTAATTAGTAAAGTTAGATCACATGGGATTCTGGGTTAGTTTGCCAATTGGATACAAAATTAGTTTAATGGCAAGAGATGGACAGTGTTAGTGGAGGGTTTTTTTCAACTGAAGGCCTGTAACCAACAGTGTTTTTCAGGGATTGGCACTGGATCCACTCTTTTTGTCATTTATATGGAAGAAATGGTTAGTAAGTTTGCAGATGACACCAAAATTGATGGTATAGTGGACAGTGAAATTAGTTATCTAAGTTTACAAAGAAATCTTGATCAATTGGATCAATGGGATGAACAGTGGCAGGTGGGGTTTAATTTGGATAAATGTGCGGTATTGCATTTTGGTAGAACAAGCAATGGCAGGACTTATACAATTAAAAGTACGACCTTGGATAGTATTGTGGAATAGAGAGAGATAGAATTTCAGGTACAGAATTCTTTGAGTTTTGTGCCATGTGTAGAGAGTGGTTAAAAAGGCATTTAACACACTTGTCTTCCTTGCTCAGACCTTTGAGTATAGGAGTTGAAGTTATAAAAGATGTTGGTCATCTGGAGTACTGCGTCCGGTTCTGGTTACACTGTTACAGGAAGGATATTGTTAAATTTGAGAGGGTACATAGGAGATTTACCAGGATGTTGTCAGGAATGGAGGGTTTGAGTTATCAGGAGAGGCTAGATTTAAAAAACTCAGAGAAAAGGAGAAATATGTAGTCATGAAATTTAGAATCTCCTCAGCCGAGGGGAGTGACTCCAAGCTAACTGGCTACAGCCAGTGGGACTGTGGGTTAATGTGTTTTTTATGTTCTTTTGTGGGGAACTGACTCTTGAACTGGTTGGCCACAGCCAGTGGTCCAGTGGGCTGTTGTTTATTTGTCTTTGTGGGGAACTTGTTTTTGAGCCGGCTGGTCATAGCTCGTGTGCCCTGGGTTCCTGGCTCTTAAGCTGGCTGGCCATTGGGCTGTCTAGCCACAGCCAGTGTTCTCTGGGTACCTAGTTCTTGAGCTGTCTGGCAACAGCCAGTGACATTGTGGTGTTTTTTGTCTTTATTTCATTGGGGAACTGGCTCATGAGCCAGCTAGCCACATCCAGTGAGCCCTGGTTTCCTGGCTGTTGAGCTGGTTGGCCACAGCCAGTGTGCAGTGGGGCTTGTTTGTGTGTACTTTTTCCTGGGGAACTAACTCTTGAACTGGTTGGCCACACCCAGTGAACCAGAGGCTCCAGGCTCTTGAGATGGCTGGCCACAGCCACTAAACTGGAGGTTCCTTTGATTCTTTTGTGGTGAACTGGCTCTTCAGCAACCTGGTCACAGCCAATGATATGGCGGGGTATTTTTATTTTAACAGACCTGTTTTTCTCCCTTTTTGAGGAACTGACTTTAAGTTGGCTGCATTCTTTTGCCTTGGGAAACTGCCTTTACATCGGGCTAGTTGCAACCAGCGGTACTGTTATTTTAGAGAGTTTGTGGGAGTGGAAGAGGCAATTTACGGTGGGACCTAGTCTTTGTTCCACGGTCAGCTGATTGGACTGAACTTCTTACCTGCCCTGCCTCGATTCCTAGGCATGGACTGAACCTCCTTGGTGGGCCCGACCTTGTTGAGTAGTTCGATTCGTTGTATGGCAGCTGGGCCTCTGGGAGCTGATTGTAGCAGTGGGAGTGGGGAGCCAGTGTGCGCACCTTCACGACGGTTAATACCTGCCATCAGAAGGGAGCCCTGCCATTAGAGACAGATTGCGGTTTGGGAAGTGGACTCTGAGCCTACGTGTGTGTGCTGGGCTTTCATGTGCGGACCGTGGGCAGGCTGAGCTTCCGCATGTGGAACGTGATTTCGTATGTTGACAGTGCTGTTGTGTGTGGACTCTGTTTTCATGTGTGAACTGTACCGTGTCTGTATACATGCCTGAGTCCCATGCACAGCTGGATGACCCATAACCCTGGGGAATGTTTGTTTATTTGTAAACTTTTGTACTGCTGTTTCATATGACATGTATTTCCATACAATGCTCTATGTCAACATCTCTGCTCTTAGGTAGTTGCCTTGATGCATAGTGACATGTAGACCATGTGTTGAGTTTGAGACACTGCAACTTTACATCAACTATGAATTTACTTCTTAAAATGTGATTTATGTTTCTATAGAATGTTTGATGTTAACGTCTTTGTTTTTCAGTGATTTGTTTGATAGTGATTAATAATTGAAAAAAAGGAGATTTAGAATCTCCTCAGTTCAGGGAACTGACTTCAAGCTGGGTGGTCACAGTCAGTGTACCGTGCACAAGTAAATAAAGGTGAGGCGGTGACAGGTAAAATTATATAATCAGAAGATTTAGAACCTTCTCAACTCAGGGGACTGACTCTGAACTGATGGCCACAACTGGTATACTGATGCATTAGTGAAATGAAGGGTGACTTGGTGATGGGACCCGGCCTCTACACTGTTATTCAGCATGTAGGCTCCAAGCTATGCTTCCGTGTGTGGACCAGGCTTTTGTGGGTGGATCAAGCCTTCGTGTGTGGATTTGACAGCTCAGTGTGCACACCGAAAGCTCAGCATGTAGACCAAAAGCTTTGTGTGTGAATTGAGCTTCAAATCTCCGGTTTCACTTCAACGCATGTAAAACAAACTGAAACAAGCACTTTTTAAAAAATAATTTGGGCTGTCAAATGCACAAGGCTTGATTTTCTCTGTATAACTTGAATTGTATTTAATGGATTGTAAAGTACTTTTAAAAATACATAGAATCTTCTCAGCCCCAAGGACTGAGTCTGAGCTGGCTGGCCACAGTCAATGTACTGTGCACAAGTAAATAATGGGTGACTTGGTGATGGGATACCGAACTGTGTGCAGTTATTTCAGTGGCAGCGGGGGAAAATAGGACATGCCTGAAGAACATTTGCTTGCAACAGCCATCTTGGAATTGAGGTAAGCATTTCTGACATCCTGCTTTTATATGGGAAGATGACTCATTTGAGCCTGGAGTCAAAGACCGGACCTGGTATGGAAAAAAGAATACAATACTTTTTCCAGGCAAATGACATTGGGGCAGGTGAAAAGCAACGAGTAATTCTTCTGACTATTTGTGGATTCACACCATTTTCGGTTAAAAGGGCTTAACTTTCCCAGAGGCATCCTCCAATAATTGATGGAGTTGGTTATGGAATATTAAGACCCAAAACTTCCTCTAATTCTGAGACATGATCAGTTTTATTTGGCTGTTAGAGAATCGGGGGATTTCCATGTTAGGATTTTTGATGAAATTGAGATGAGTGGCAGAGGCATGTGATTTTGGACTAACCCTAAATGAAATGCTGAGAGACTGTTTGGTATATGGGATTAATGACGTTACCATGCAGAAGCACCTACTAACTGAAGCCCAACAGGACTTCAAACAGACATTGCAACTGGCTTTGTCATTAGAAAATGCAGCAAATGGCATCCTAGTGGAGTTGGACTCCCTCACCTCTCTGACTAAGGTTGGTGAACACCACCTGAGTAAAGGCAATGGCAGAGTCTCACGCAGGGCATATCCTGATCAGAGGGATTCTAGGCCAGCCTATAGCAAAACCCCACAATAAAGCAGAGCTTTGGCGAAGTGCTAAAAGGTTTCTTCAGGATCTGAGCCAGGGAGCCACTGTAGTTCCTGCCGGTATGCAGACTTGAGACAGCAAAGAAGCCTGACAATTGGGTTGGAACAATTGCATTCCTTAGTGTCATCCAAATTGTAACCGATTTAAAATTAATATTTGATTAAATGGTCACCTAGTTTCTCCATGGAGTCGATATCGGTGCAGCTGTATCTGTGGTTGCAGAATCGGTCTTTTCACAAGATTTACTCAGAACTCCAACTCTTAAATTGGCACAAGACCTCAGCCAGGGTCAGAGAACACACACTGGGAAACCATTGCAAATTATGGATATGACTTTGGTTCCAGTTGCCTATGAGAAGCAGTCGGTGCAGTTACCACAGATGATGGTAAAAGGCTCGGGCCAAAGCATATTGGGGTGGAATTGGTTGAGGAAAATATAGGTTGGCTCAATGTTTTTCGATTAGAAAATGGCTGCTTTAGTGAAGTCCTAATAAAATACCCAGGAGTATTTCAGGAAGGGCTTGGGCACTATCAAAGGGACCAAAACCACTTTACATGTTGACCAAGAAGCAATTCTGAGATTTTGCAAGGCCCACCTGGTGCCATTTGCCTTGTGGGCAAAAGTAGAAGTGGAAATCAGGAGGCTGGAGAGCAAAGGAATCATCAAACTGGTGCAGTTTGTAGAATGGGCAGCACCAGTCGTACCAATTGCAAAGCATTACAGTTCCGTTTGCCTTTGTAGGGATTTCAAACAAACAGTAAACTGCTTCTTGCCGCTGGATAAAAACCAAATCTCTCACACAGAGGACTTGTATGCAAAGATGGCGGGGGTCCTGTCCTTTATGAAGCTGGACATGAACCATGCCTACCTGCAATTGCAGCTGAATGGGGAGTCCCAGAATTTTAATACAATTAATACTCACAAGGGTTTATATCAATAAACAAGACTGGCATTTGGGTATCGTCAGCCTGCACCCTTTTCAAGTGGGCCATGAAGAACATTTTACAAGGGCTACCCCAGGCTACCATTTATCTGGATTATGTACTAATAACAGGAAAGGCCGATAAAGAGCACTTGGAGAACATGGACATAGTGCTTAAACGTTTCTCCAAGGTGGGCCTATGTCTTACATGGGACGAATATATGTTCCATGTGCCCAAGTGACCTACCTGTATTACAGAGCTGACAAAACCGGCTCACATCATTGGAAGCTAAAGTGAGGGTGATCAAAGGAGCCTCAGCTCCCTCTTCTATACCGAAATATAAGTCATTCTTTGGATTAGTGAATTATTATGGAAAATTCATACATAGCCTGGTCCAAATGTAAGAGACACACGCCTCCCATGTCAGAGTCCAAGTCAGAGGAACTGGACCTGGGGTGAAAACATCATAAGAAATGCTAAAGAGGAAGATCAGGCCTACAATCCTGGACTTGTGAGGGTGGATCGTAGTAGAGTCATAGAGTCATAGAGATGTACAGCATGGAAACAGACCCTTCAGACCAATCTATCCATGCTGACCAGATATCCCAACCTAATCTAGTCCCACCTGCCAGCACCCGGCCCATATCCCTCCAAACCCTTCCTATTCATATACCCATCCAAATGCGTCCTAAATGTTGCAATTGTACCATCCTCCACCACATCCTCTGGCAGCTCGTTCCATATACGTACCAACCTCTGTGTGAAAAAGTTGCCTCTTAGGTCTCTTTTATATCTTTCCCCTCTCACCCTAAACCTATGCCCTCTAGTTTTGGACGCCCTGACCCCCAAATTGGAATAAATTGGACCTTGTTGACTACGAGATCCTTGGCCCAGGTTAACAACCCCAATCCATTAGGAAAGCCCTGTCTGATCAGTATAACCAGGAAATTTAGAATCTCCTCAACCCAGGGACTGACTCTGAGCTGGTTGGTCATAGCCAGTCTGCTGATGCACCAGTAAAGTAAGGGGTGCTTTCATGATGGGACCTGGCCTCTGTGCAGTTATTTTACTGTGTAGGCCCTGGACTGAGCCATTGTGTGTATGCACCAGACTAAGCCTTTGTCTGTGGACTGAGCCTCTGTGTGCAGGCCAAATATCTTGCGTGTAGACCAACACCTTTATGGCTAGGTTGAAAGACTGAGAATCTCCTCAGCCCAGGGGACTGACTTCAAGCTAGCTGGCCACAGCCAGTGTACTGTGCACAAGTAAATAAAGGATGACTTGGTGATGTGATATCAGCATCTGTGCAGTTATTTCAGAAAGGTATGGAGGGATGTGGGCCAAGTGCAGGCAAGTAGGACCAGTTTAGTTTGGGATTATGGTTGGCATGGACTGGTTGGACTGAAGGTCTGTTTCTGTGCACTGTGACTCTCATCCTGCTAAATAGTCTTTGGATCTTCCATATGTTCAAATCTCATGTTGCACTGACTTGAACAATATTGCTATTCCTTCAATATCACTGGCTCAAAATCCTGGAAGTCCTTTCCTAACATCTCTATTGAATGTGGCAGAAGTGGATACTGCAGATGCTGGAGATTAGAGTCAAGATTAGAGTGATGCTGGAAAATGACAGCAGGTCAGGCAGCATCCGAAGAGCAGGAAAAATTGATGTTTCATGCAAAAACCCTTCATCTATGGATGTCTCTATTGCTAAAGGTTTTGTTTCTATGACTATAATTCCAGTGAATCATTACCACCTTCTCCAAGGCAATTAAGGCAGGCAGTAAATGCTGGCCCATCCAATAATGCTTACATCCTGTGAGCGAATTTTATACACCCCAGAGATGCTTATACCAGGAAAAGATTGACACATCTTGCCTCCATCTCTTGGAGAGCGAAAAGTGATGGATGACCTAGATATCTGTAAAATTATGAGACTTTGTGCTTGAGTGGATATGGAGAGCATCTTTCCTCTTGTGGGAAATAGAATAATGAGAGGTCATTAATATTAGATAATAATCAAGAAATCCAACATAGAATGTAGCAGAAAAATCTTTACTAAACGTGGTGAGAATATCATCGAATCCCTATAGGATGGAAACAGGCCATTCGGCCCTGCAAGTCCGCACCAACTCTCTGAAGAGAATCCATCCAGAATCATTCCCCCACCCTATTACTTTACCCTGACTAATGCACCTAACCTACACATCCCTGAACACTATGGGCAATTTAGCATGGCCAATTCACCTAACCTGCACATCTTTGGATTGTGGGAGGAAACCAGAATACCTGGAGGAAACCCACACAGACATGGGGAGAACATGCAAACTCCATACAGACAGTTGCCCAAGGCTGGAATCAAACCCGGGTCTCTGGCGCTGTGAGGCAGTAGTGCTAGCCACTGTGCCACTATGCAGCCAATATAGAACATTCCACTACAGGAAGTAGTTGAAATGAATAGTAAAGATGCTAAAAACTAACCTACTATTTGAGGAAAAAAAGCATAGATTATAATGATGAGAGTTAGCTAAGAGAACATATGAATATATGAAGTAGGAGAAGGCTATTGGCCTGCTCCACCATTTAATAAGAACATGCTGATGAGATTACAGTCTTAGCATCTATTTCCAGAGTGAGACAAAGTTAAAAACCACAAAACACCAGGTTATAGTCCAGCTGGTTTATTTGGAAGTACTACCTTCGGAGCACTGCCAAGTCTGTCCTACGCATACTACAGCATTTGACTCCCTGATCATCAAAAACCAGACTTGGTTATCAGTATATTTGATCTCCCAATGTCCTTTGCTTTCTGAGGTAATGATTTTCAAAGATTAACAATGATCTTTATAGAGAAAATTCATCCTCATCTTGGTCTTAAATTGAATGCTGTTTATTTTCGAAACAATGCTCCCACATTTTAGAATCACTCCAGGAGGAGAAAGATCATTTCTGCAGGATCATCAAGCCCACTCAGGATCTCATTGGTTTCAATAAGATCATCTCTCATTCCTCTAAATATACTGCAGTCTCACTGTTTTTAAATATTATTCTGCTTTTCTATTCTAAAACTGACAACCCTGGCAAATTTTTGCCCAATCACATTACGTATCTATGCAAATTATTTAGGCAAGATTTTCACCATCAATGTAGGAAGCAGGGATTTCTCAATATTATGATCCAGTTTCCATCCTGGCAGTGGAGGAGAAAATATGCTCTAGATGATTTCCCACCTTCTGTGCCAATGCAGAATTCGAAATAGAGGTAATTTTGGTGCTTGTCCAATAAAATGGAGGAGGGGAGACATAGAAGTAATGTCACTGGACTAATAATATAAACACTCAAATTATTATACTACAAACATGGACTTTAATGATACTATGGTAGATGGTGAAATTTGATCCAATTTTTAAAAATCTGAAATTAAAAGGTTAGCCTGATGTAACCACTGTCAATTATTGTAAAAACCATCAAGTTGGTTAAGTCTTTTAAGGAAGAAAATCTACTATTTTTATCTTGTCTACATATGACTCTAGATCAGCAATGTAGTTGACTCTTAATTGTCCTCTGAGCAATTAGAAATGGGCAATAAATGCTGGCCTAACAAGTAACACCCACATTCTATGAGCACATAGAAAAAGGTCTGAAGCCCTGCTATCTGTTTGCTGCATGAGATTGGTTAGCAGTGACACAGATAAGCATCCTTATCAGGTAAAAACCAAACAAAACCGTGGATGATATAAATTAGAAACAAAAGCTGAAATTGTTGGAAAAGGTCAGCAGGTCTGGCAGCATCTGTGGAGAAAAATCAGAGTTAACATTTTGAGTCGAGTGACCCTTCCTCAGAACTGGTTCCTTATCAGTGCTGGCTGAACTTCCTACTGCAAATATTCACCTTAACTGTTAAAGCCATTGCTGCTCAATAACTTTGTGTACCTATTACCATTGTTCCAGTATGAATGAATCATCACTGAACTCCCAAGCCAGGTTCTCCTGAGTTCTTACTCTGCTGCCTCAGACACCCAGTACTGAAAAGTGGCTGGCCTAGTCTGTCTTTGTGAGTGGCTGGACTCGGTCATGTGCAACCTCAGATGGTTCCAAAATAATGCTGCAATTGAACCCAGCATTCCACCTCCACAATCAGCCTTATCTCTACTACCTTTCACAGTACCCCATTCCTATAATCTCAACAGAGGACACCAACCAGTGAGCATTAGTCTCACTTCATTTCAATGCCTGTGTGCCCCTCAAACAGCTCTAGCCCTCTAAAATATCGTGATATAGTATCAATCCATACCATGGAGGCATTTTCATACTGGCAGTGAAGCCACCAAGCATCCACATAATAAATTCATTAGTAGTATTCAATCTTCAGCCAGTCACTACATAATCATGCCTAGTTAATCATACTGGGGTTGAAAATGTGTTGCTGGAAAAGCGCAGCAGGTCAGGCAGATACAAGGAGCAAGAGAATCGACATTTCAGGCATGAGCTCTTCTTCAGGAATTCCTGAAGAAGGGCTCATGCCCTAAACATCAATTCTCCTGCTCCTTGGATGCTGCCTGACCTGCTACGCTTTTCCAGCAACACATTTTCAACTCTGATCTCCAGCATCTGCAGTCCTCACTTTCTCCTAGTTAATGATATTCCCTACACAAGGTGAACAAATATGTTGATCCATGTACTTCACCTACTCTGATGTCAGAGTGGTTTAGCAATCTAGCAGCTGGAAGTGCTGTAGTTTATCAGTGCCAAGATTTTTCAATTGGGGCCTTAATCAGAAACAGAAGAGAAACTTAGCAAGTCTGACAACATCTGTGGAGAGAAAGCCGTATTTCAAGTCCAGTGACCCTTTTTCAGAACTAATAGTAACTTGAAAAAGGTTGTACCAGAGAAACTTTGATTATCCGAATGTCAATTATCCAAATATCAGATTATCCGAAGGGGATCTCAAGGTCCCGATAGAAACATTACGTCAAAGAGCTGTTTCAACCCTGATCGCATTTTTGTTTACAGGTACAATAATGAAAAATGAACTCGGCTCACTGAAATGCTGCCAAGAACAGTCCTGGACAATCCAGGTACCGTCTCTAAATGACTGACCTCCCGAACTCTCTCTCTTCCCTCACATATTCCCTGGAGTTCTACACAGGGATGTACCCTAAACCCTCTTCCCCAGATAATCTCTCCAACATTGTCCTGTACAAGGCAGAGGTGGAACCTGTCAAAACGTTGTAGTAAAAAGTTGTGCATATATGCTATTTGGAGACTTACTCCACTAAGGCAGCAGCAGTCTGATTATTGGTATTGGAATACAGATCGGCTATATAGTCCGGCTACCCCAGGGGGACACGGGTTGGCTGGGGCGCGGGGGTACAGATGGTGAATAAGGATGGAGCGGGGGGAGGGGACGGGGGGGCCGGGTTGGGGGCAGATGGGGGGTTCGGTGTTGGACGGGGTTGGGTCAGGCAAGGGGTGGGAGCAGTTGGGGGTTGGGGGGCGGACAGGGAGTATTGGTCAGGGTTAGGGATGGGTGAGGGCGGGGTGGGATCGGACGGGGTTGGGGGTGGGGGTGAGGGGTCTTGCACACAGTGTGCTTTTGCCTAGTCTCCTGAACAGGGAGCAATCTTCACAGAAAACTCCGAGCCCCAGAGAAAAATAAATTAACCGAATGTTCAATTATCCGAATGAATTCGTGCCCACACATCTCATTCAGATAATCGAGGTTCCTCTTTTATGCTGATGACAGGACACAGGGGAAAAGGAGTAAGTGGATAGGTGGAAACTGAGCCCATAAACAAAGAAAGTTAGGCATCCAAAGGAATGGTTAGATGGATGGGGTGGCATAGTGATTCAGTGCTTAGCACTGCTGCCTCACGCCACCAGGAACACAGGTTCAATTCCAACCTTAGGCAACTCTCTGTGTGGATTTTGCGCATTCTCCCTGTGTCTTCCTCTGGGTGCTCTGACTTCCTCCCACAGCCCAAAGATGTGCAGGCTATGTGGATTGGCTATGCTAAATTGCTCATAGTATCCAAGGATGCGCAGCCTTGGTGGATTAGCAGAGTTACAGGGTCTGGTTCTGGGTCTGGGTGAGATGCTCCTCTTTGGAGGGTCATTGCAGACCTGATGGGCTGAATGGCCTGCTTACATACTGTATGAATTCTATGTTTCTATGAAAGGGATAGTTGATAATAAATCAGGAAAGAAAGGTTGATGATGGCTACTACAAGTAGGTGAAAATGGATTGGCAAGTGTTGAAATCAGCTGATGCCATAACAAGACCTGCTTGTGCGTGGTAGGCTGTAAACTAAACTTGATATTCACCAACAGGACATGGTTACAAATTTCAGAGGTGATAAGTTCCTTGTAGGAGCACTAAGCAAACACTGCTGCAAAGCCATAAGAAGTCTCACGACCTGCTACATTCTGAAAAGGCTGCTGAGACGTCCAGCTATTCAGTGTTTCTCCTCGACTTGTTACCCGTAATATCCACAGCAGAGTCAAGTGTGGAATGCCAGAGACACCAGGTCCTTGCTGCCCATCAACCTTGCATTAGCAGTGCTGAGCACACTGTTACGGAGCCCAGTTTGGTTAATGAAGAACTAATGCCATCTCAAACTATGGGAAGGAGTTGCCTTTCTCTATGAAGCAGTCAGGTACTTTTTCTCCCTTTCCTTCTTGTCCTTGCAGACCTATAACATTGGTGCCAGATTTACATGGAATTTGGAATGTTTAGTGGGGCTTTAAAAGTCATCAATGGGATCTGCATGCAGAGGTTCTGCCCCATTTCTAATGGACCAAATTTTTCTGGCAGCAAAAAAAAGTGGGATATGGGTCACAAAGGAAAGCCAAACTCAGCCTAGCATTTGAACCTAGTGCTGTGTTCAAAGAGACTTCATATTATAGTTCCAAAGACTTAGCCTACAGTATAGGTGTCATGAATTTGGTCATCTCTGATTAAAAGCTCTTTAAAATTGAAAAAACAGAGTTAAACCTCCAGTAAATACAAAGACATGACATTTGTTGGGCTGCTTTGATTGAAGAGCCATCTGATGTAGGTTTGAAAAGAAAATGGCTATTTGTCTCACAGTTTGAATTAAGTTCTTTGCTGACATCTCCCAAGGGCTGTTATTATTTATTTGTGAATGCTTAGCATTCACAACTTTCAAAAGTTAGAAGAACCTCAGCAAGAGTTCTGAGATCACAACTGGATTGACAGTTAAAAGAAGCTGTTGAAAGATTAGCTGTCTTTGATATGGCTACTGACGAGAAGCATACTTGTTTTTGTAACAAATTATTCATTTGAGCAAATGTGTAAGCTATGAGCAGAATGCATGATTTGGAGATTTTTTGATCCCCCTGAAGTGTGTATGAGTTTAAATTGTTAGAACTTTATTTCTTTAATTTCTATATGGCTCCTGAAGTCCATCCATGGTAGATACCTAATGAGAGGCTATCGAAATAAGCTGGCATGCATAAGAAGGGATGGGAGCAGGGACAGGCAAAGGGTTGCTATGGAAGTATGAGTGTAGCTGGTATATGAGGTGAAATTGAGGCATGGGGTGGTTGGGGTCCACCCAGACAATAATGAGGGGACATGTGAGAATGGGTGGGTGCTGAGGTGGTGAGGGAGTGAAAGCTAGAGATCTACTAGATTCTAAAAGAACAGGGGCAATGTTTCAGAGAACCGAGGTAGGCACTCTAACCCGCCCAAACAGCATTTGCCTTTCTCTTCTATCACCTACAAGTTGTCTCCAGCATTGAGATTAGGTCCAACTCAATTCCACCTGACTGCTCTGGGGCAAACATTGGGTTTAATATGACCTTTAAATTTGGGTTCATCTGCCAAGTCAGAAATTTACAGACTTAAATTACCTGCTTCAGTGGCAAAAACCCAATCACTAGTTCCTAAACTGGAATCCCTAAGGACAGCTTTAGAGAAGAGCCTACTGCATAATCTCTGCAGAAAAAGATCTCAGTACTCATTTAATCTATGTCTTCTTATTCACTACCTCTTAATAGCTAGAAATAATCTGCTTCTATTCCTTTAAGACAAAGTCTAAATTCCATAAATTAACAGGCCCTGAGATCAATCTTCTGTCAATTGCAAAGGTATTTGTAAATTCCATATAACCAGAAACACCAATGAGGGAAAATATCAGCAGAAAACAGAAATATAGAATTCAATTACAAAATCAATATTTTTGAAAAAAAAGATGGCTGTTGACAGCTGAAAGCAAGATCCTATCATTTAAAAAACAAAATCTGATATTTCACGTTATTCATGCTTAAATTATATTGAGCCAGTCCAGGAATCCAACAGGATCTCAATACTCAGGTTACTGGCACTTAATCATTCACGAGATGACGACATCAGTGGCTAGGCCAGCATTTATTATCCATCTTTATTTGCCCTGAGGGCAGTTAAGAATCAACCACATTGCTGTGAGTTTGGAGTCACATGTAGTCCAGACTAGGTAAGATTGGCAGTTTCCTTCCCAAAAGGACATTAGTGAATCAGTTGTGTTTTTTCAACATTAAATTCATGGTTATCATTAGACTCTTACTTCCAGATATTTTTGAATTCAAATTCCACCACCTGCCATAGTAGGATTTGAACCTGGGTCTACAGAACATTACCCGGGTCTCTGAATTAACAGCCTAGCAATAACACCATTTGGCCATCACATCCTGTATTAACAAAGGAACAGCATCTCATGACAAGTCCACTGGTCGGCAGGATTGAATTAGTTAACTCCACATGAATGCAATCAGTTGAGAGTTCGAATGAGTTTTGCAGTTGTGCAAGAGGAAGAGGGAGAACATTTGATAGTTGCTTGCATTTTTGTATATGTCTATTTTAGAAATCAATAGGGAGGGCATGTTGTAAAATCCAACAGAGTGGACCTTAAATCAAACTGACTCGGAAACCAGAAGAATGGAAAGAGACTGCAAGGAAGCAATGGTCAAGGAAAGAGGTAGGATGAGATAGAACAGGCAGCTGAACACATGTACATTAGAAAATATTTCCAAAGCATTAACAGTAAGCGGAATACAACTTTAACAAGAGTAAGGATGTAAATAATCCCTTCTGCTTAATAGGCTGTAAAAAGGGCATTAATTTGGATTAATATATTTTCCTAACATTTGTGGCTACCCCTTTTGAGATACAGGCTACCAACTGAAAACTGAGACAATTATATAACATTGGTATCTCCAAAACATGCTATTTTGAAACATAAGCAGCAAAGGAAAGCACAGAATATGAAACTTGTAGAAATATGAGAAATATTTGTAGAGACAGTTATAACAAGCCAGGAAATGGGAATCCTGTGCCAACCGCCTCAGCGCCACATACGAACAACTCCGGTTCCTGCATGAATGCCGAAAGAATCGAATCCTTCCACCATGTATAAATACAGACCACCAGTCAACAATCCACAAGCCAGGGACACAGCCAGACAGAACGGATTCAGGATGATCCAGGTAATGATTACAGATGCTCACAACAGACTTCACAAATATAGACAAGAAATTGCGCGCCAAAAATCGTTAATTTCAAAAACCACCAATCAGGAATGGACCCGGACCATAGAACAGGCCGTCACCATAGGACAGAACAGGACCACACACCGCAAAAAAAAGCACTAAAAGAAAAAAAATGGCCAAACTAACACACAACGAAGAGGACACCACAACACACACCTGGGTTAAAAACCTCTCCCACAGACAGCTCACAGACACGGAAAGGACAATACTGGCCAAGGGACTCAACTATAACCACAGGAATGCCAAGACAGCAGACTTCCTAGCAGCACTGGAATGCACATGCAGGAACAATGGACTGACAGAAGAGACACAACAAACAGTGAGACAAAGTATCGTACCTCTGATAATAAGGAAAAGACATAACCTCAACACCAAGGAGAAGGAAGCACTAAAATCACTAAGAAACAATAAGAACATAATCATACTACCAGCAGACAAAGGCAGAATGACGGTCATCCTGGACAAAGCAGAGTACATCCAAAAAGCATAACAACTACTTGCAGATACCAACACCTACCAAAAGAGGGAGTTTGACCCCACCCCACAGCTCACCAATAGGATAAACAACACACTGAGCAATCTACAAAAAAACGGACAGATAACCAGGTCTTACCTACAAAGAATGAAACCTGAAAGCAACAACACCCCCAGATTCTATGGACTACCTAAAGTGCACAAACCAGACATCCCACTCAGACCCATAGTATCACTACCAGAGACACCATCACACAAACTGGTAAAAGAACTACAGCAGAAACTGAAACACCTGATCAGCAGATCCAGATACTCTATACAATCAACACAGGAATTCTTGGACATCATCAGAAATATACACATAGACAAGGAAGAAACCATAGTCTTATTTGATGTAACGGCACTGTTCACCTCTATCAACAAAACCCTAGCCAGAGAAACAATAGCCAACCTGCTGGACACACAGAGCAGACAACAGAACGTTGAACCTATTAACAAAGACGGCGTACTTAAACTACTGGACCTGTGCCTCACAACACACTTCACATTCATCAACCAGATATACGAACAAATCAATGGAACATCCATGGGCTCACCCATCTCTGGACTCATAGCAGAAGCAGTAATGCAAAGGTTAGAACAAACAGTCTTACCGTAAATTCAACCCAAACTCTGGGTCAGATATGTGGATGAAACCTTTGTAATCATTAAAAACACAGAAATAAAGAACACACACCGAATCATCAACACCACCCTCACAGGAATCCAATGCATGAGAGAGGAAGAAAAGGATAACCAACTCCCATTCCTAGATGTGATGGTATAGAGAACACCGAACGGAGAATTCAGCACAAAGGTGTACAGGAAAGCCACACACACAGACCAAGTCCTGAACATGCAACACAAATTCCCAGCTCGGCAAACAGAACCACAACAACATTTATAACAAGTTTGTTTTATGTTAGTCAGGGCTAATAACTCAATAAAAACATTGACACGATTGCAACTGAACAACATAAACTGAGAAGTTCCAGTTTTGATCTGATTTGAACTGAGCTGACCTTATGCTGAATGACAGCAAAAACATAAATATTGTTCGCAGCCTTAGGTTAGAGAACAAGAAAAGCTAAAGTTGCAAGAAAAGCTACAATCACAGATGGAAAATATTGAGTTGAGACTGAGTGACGCTTGCCTTGATGCTTGCTATAGTTAGTAGAAAGTGAGTAGTCGGCTAACTTATGTCATAGCTGTCATATGTGAGGGGTGGCACAGTGGCTCAGTGGTTAGCACTGCTGCCTAATAGCACTAGGTACCCGGGTTCAATTCAATTGGGGGACTGTCTGTATGGAGTTTGCACATTCTCCCTGTGCTTGCGTGGGACTCCTCCGGGTCCTCTGGTTGCCTCCCACAATCCAAAGATGTGCAGGTTAAGTGGATTGGCCATGTTAAATTGCCCAAAGTGTTCAGGGATGTGTAGATTACGTGCATTGGTCAGGTGTAAAAATAGGGTAAGGGAATGGGTTTGGATGGGTTACTCTTCGGAAGGTCGATGTGGACTTGTTGGGCTGAAGGGCCTGGTTCTACACTGTAGGGATTCTATGAATTCTAAGGAAGCAGCTGTGACCTAGGAATTAAAGCCAAGCAAAACAACTGTCTCTGAGGTCACAGAAGAACAAATACAAACAGATAAAAATCAGCATTATAAAATCCTCGCAATTAGGAACAGGAGAATGCCATTTGATCCCTTGAGCCTGCTCCACCATTCTCGTTGTGGCCTCAATTCTATTTTACTCGTTGTCCCCATAATCCTCAATTCCCTTATTGATCAAAAATCGTGTTAATCAGCCTTATGTGTATTCAATAATCCAGCTTCTACTGAACTCTCTGCAAGACACTTCCAACTTGTTAAGAAAATAAATTCCTCCTCATCTGTTTTATATAAGGTTCCGTATATTTTTAAGCCTTACAATCTAATCTTAATAATGCTTCAGGCAACTTCAGCACCAAAATACCCCTGCCGCAGAGCTATGTACAACACCTATGCAAACATTTTAAATTTTAAATGTAACATACACAATTTTATTTAAAATTATATTCCGAATAAGGTAGAATTGTTTTGAAGTGAAGTGCTAAAAATTCAACAGAAATACAAATCACAGAAAAATCTATTCCTGTATTGGACAATGGCAAATGGTCTAAAAATCCTGAATTGTGGGCAGTTGTAGGGATTGAGATCTGTGAAATACACAAGTTCAAAGGTGCTGTAGAATTGGTGCACAATGCACAAAGGTGGACTTTGTTGATGCTTTTTAGATGTAATGCTAAAGTCAATTCCTTAGGAATAGCATGACAGATTCAAATTGCTTTCCATTTTTATTTTCCTGTTACGTGCTAGTTATTTGTGAAACTTGAAAGGGTTCAGAAAAGATTTAAAAGGATGTTGCCAGAGTTGGAGGATTTGAGCTATAGGGAGAAGCTGAATAGGCTGGGGCTGTTTTCCCTGGAGCATCAGAGGCTGAGGGGTGACCTTATCGTGGTTTACAAAATTATGAGGGGCGTGGATAGGATAAATAGACAAAGTCTTTTCCCTGGGATGGGGGAGTCCAGAACTAGAGGCATAGGTTTAGGGTGAGAGGGGAAAGATATAAAAGAGACCTAAGGGGCAACTTCTTCACGCAGAGGGTGGTAATGTATGGAATGAGCTGCCAGAGGAAATGGTGAAGGCTGGTACAATTGCAACATTTAAGAGGCATTTGGATGGGTATATGAATAGGAATGGTTTCGTGGGATATGGGCCGGGTGCTGGCAGGTGGGACTAGATTAGGTTGGGATATCTGGTCAGCATGGACAGGTTGTACCGAAGGGTCTGTTTCCATGCTGTACATCTCTATGACTATGACTCTATGACTTTCTTATGTACCTTCAAATACTTAATAATAACAAAATAATTTCCATGTATATTCCAAAAGGATAAAAGGTGGTTTATCTGCCCAATTGCTTGGGCAATTTAAGCTCTCTCTTTAAGACAACCAGACAATTGGCCCCAATACTATGCTGTTATCCTACTACGCTCCAAATTTCTCCTTCTCATGCAGAGTTGAATTCCTTTAGAAAGCTACTATTAAAGCTGCTTCCATTATCCTTTTAGCACTTCATTCTAGATTGTAGATCCTTCATCTTTGACAGCACTTAGGATAACATTCTTCTTTTTAAGAAAGGCTTATCAAATTAAGTTTCACTCAGGCCCTTAACTGGGCACTGTCAGGCCTCTGTCAAACCTGTGTGCAGGAGCCCTGCCTGCCTAAAGCTGTCAACAAACATAGCTTTGCAATCAAGGTGGCAGTGCCTGGTGCTACTACAGGTCCCATGCAAGGCCAAAGATTGTCACTGGATTCCGGACCAAAGGTAAGTGAAAGCAGGAAAGAGGATTGTAATTAGGTGGCAACTGTTATAACATGGAGTAAACCTCTCTGCCAATTTAAATCAGCAACACAGAAAAGATTCACCCTGTGCTGTAATCTGTTAGAATTCAAGAGGCAAAGAACTATCCCAAAAGTCACTATTTAAAGTAAAAATTTACAACTCTATTCTTTAAGACTAACAGAGAATATTAACGAACAACTATTTACAACTTCTTTCTCTTAAACCTATCTTTTACTTTCTACTCTACAATACTAGTTCAATAAAAAAATCCCGATTACGATTTATGAAAAAAAGTCACATTTCAAAACCAGTCAGATTTGCCTAATCTCCTTTGTAGATTGTCTCCAGGTTGGTTTCTACGTTCTGCTTGGTAAATTTCTTCCACAGACAGGTACCTCTCAGAGAGCTCTTAAACTAGCAGCCTACATCTGTTGGTCTTTTGGCACTTCTCTCACAACACTGTTCAAAAATGTCTGGTATCATACCCCAAAACATTGGATCATTTCATTGGTTTCAATATTATCAAAATACTAAATTCAAACTTGATTGGAGTTTGGGATCTTGGGGCATAATTTAAGTTCATTGGCAAATTTGAATTTGTTTTTGTCTCATAGCTACTGCTAACTGTTTTGACCAAATGTTCCATTGTTACCTTGTTCAGAACACTTTATGCCATGTCAGGCAGGCCTTGCTAGCTTTTCAACTCTCTTAAAGGTACAGGATCTCTACACCTTCATAACACAATTCAGCAGCAAGGGCAGAGTCAAGTCTCTCCACCCCTTCACAATGCTGGGTCTCTTTCAGTATAAGGCTTAAGAACCTCAGTTGGTTGCATTTTGGGAAAGCCATCCCAAAATGTATTGTATACATTCTTTATATATACTTTTGTCATCCTTAAATTTCTGTGCATTAATGAAAATAATACAAGATTAGATAATTATCTTTTCAAATGCTGGATTCACCCTCAAGCAGACTTGGCAGAATTTGTCTTCTCCCTTTCCTTGTTTAGTACATTGGATGCTAATCTACAAGATCACTAATTCTACTTCAAAATGGTCAGGGACATTTTATGGATCACCTGTTTTTCAGCTCACACAAATGTCGTACTTGAAAGATGGCTGCTAAATTTCTAACTGGATATTCTAGTTGGTGTGCACTTACCTATGATGCCGATTACACAGAATGTGGCAGATTGAATGGATGTTTCCAGATATAACAGATTGATTGGAGTGATGGTTGATATTCCATAGCTAATATACTAACAGTCAGTAAGTTGGAAATTTTTTTCTTTATTCTTTCAAGAGATGTGGGCATCACCAGCAGGCCAGCTTTTGTTGCTATCCCAATTGTTCTTGAACTGAGTGCCATGTTAGGCCATTTGGAAAGGCAGTTAAGAGTCAACCACATTGCTGTGGTTTTCCATGACAGAAATGAATATCAACATAAGAAGCTTCCATAAACAATTGAGACAAAAGCCATCAAGACATGACCAGGGGAGCATGGGCGATTGTAAGAAACATTGAGTACAGAGGTTATACTCTTAAGTTGTGAAACTCAATATTGCTTTCAAGACTGTAAAGTGCTTAAGTGGAATATGAGGTTCTGTTCCTCCAGCCTGCACTATTGGAACACTATGGGTCAAAGATGGAAATGCCACTATGGGAGCAAGAAAAGTAGTTTATTGAAATACCAGCAACTGGAAGGTCAGGGTCATTCCTATGACAGAGTACAAGTGTTTCACAAAGCAGTCCTCGAGTCTCCATTTGGTCTGACCAATATAAGGCGATTACATTGCGAGCAGTGAATACAGCAGACAGAAAGATGTAAAATTGTTAAGTTTATTTGGTTTTGGAAAGTGAGGAGGAAGGAGGTGAATGGGAAGTGTTATTTTGTGTGACTGGATGGGAAGATGCCAAGAGGGAGTGAGGAAGTGTTAGGAATGATGGAGGGCATGGTCATTGTGACATGCTTACAGTGGAGGAGAAGGGAAGGCATGTTTGCTGATGGAATCCTGCTGGAGTGGCAGAAGTGAAACTGTATTGTCCTTCTGGGAGGGTCAGATGGGGTGAGGGCAGAAATTCAGGAGATGGCTCTGATAAAGTTGAGGACCATGTCAACTATGGGAGGGCTGGGGAGGGGGAGGGGGTTATGCTTGGCTGATGATAATGAAGAACATGTTAGAGACACCCCAGTAGAAGGTGGTATTATCAGAACTGATACAACTTATGCAAAGAAACTGGGACGGAGTCCTTACGTGTAGCAGGGTTTGAGGAAGCACAGTCGAAGGAACTGCTAATACTGATGGACAGCCTGTTCCCAGAAATGGAAACACTGAGGTCAAGGAATAGAAGAGCTAGAAATGGATCATGAGAATCATAGAAACCTTACAGCATAGAAAGTGGCTATTCAGCCCATCAAGTCTCCACTGACATGCTAAACAGCATCCCACCCAGATGCCCAAGCTATCCCCATAGCCCCATTTTTACTGTGGCTAACCTACCTAACCTGTGCAACTATGGGGCACTATGGGGTAATTTACTAAGGCCAATGCACATAACCTGTACACATCTTTAGACTGAGAGAGGAAAGTAGGGCATCCGGAAGAAACCTATGCAGAAAAGGGGAGAGCAGACAGTCATCCAAGGCTGGAATCAAACCTGGATCAGTGGCTCTGAGAGCAGTAGTGCTAATCACTGAGCCACTACTGTGTAGCTGAAAGGTGGATTGATATTGAAAGCAAAATTACTTAACTTTACCAACTCTAGACAAGAACAGGAAGCAACATTAATTACATCATCAACAGAGAAAGAGTCGTGGCTGGGGGCCTTAGTAAGATTTAATCAAGAAATATTCCATGTACACCAAATTTGGAAAACATGAGAATAGATAAAGTTCAGTGTTGTGGCTGCAGCTGTTCACGTTATATATTAATGATCTGGATGAAGAGACTGGGGGCATTCTAGTGAAGTTTGCCGATGATACGAAGTTAGGTGGACAGGCAGGTAGTACTGAGGAAGCGGGGAGGCTTCAGAAGGATCTAGACAGTTTGGGAGAGTGGTCCAGGAAATTGCTGATGGAAATCAATGTGAGCAAATGCGAGGTCTTGCACTTTGGAAAAAAGAATACAGGCATGGACTACTTTCTAAATGGTGAGAAAATTCATAAAGCCAAAGTACAGAGGGATCTGGGAGTGCTAGTCGAGGATTCTCTAAAGGTAAACATGCAGGTTGAATCCGTGATTAAGAAAGCAAATGCAATGTTGTCATTTATCTCAAGAGGGTTGGAATATAAAAGCACCGTTGTGCTACAGAGACTTTATAAAGCTCTAGTTAGGCCCCATTTGGAGTACTGTGTCCAGTTTTGGTCCCCACACCTCAGGAAGGACATACTGGCACTGGATGTGTCCAGCGGAGATTCACACGGATGATCCCTGGAATGGTAGGTCTAACATACGAGGAATGGCTGAGGATCCTGGGATTGTATTCATTGGAGTTTAGAAGAATAAGGGGATATCTAATAGAAACTTATAAGATAATACATGGCTTGGAAAGGGTGAACGCTAGGAAATTGTTTCCATTAGGCGAGGAGACTAGAACCTGTGGACACAGCCTTAGAATTAGAGGGGATAAATTCAGAACAGAAATGCGGAGACATTTCTTCAGCCAGAGAGTGGTGGGCCTATGGAATTCATTGCCACAGAGTGCAGTGGAGGCCGGGACGCTAAATGTCTTCAAGACAGAGATTGATAAATTCTTGATGTCACAAGGAATTAAGGGCTACGGGAAGAATGCAGGTAACTGGAGTTGAAATGCCCATCAGCCATGATTGAATGGCAAAGTGGACTTGATAGGCCAAATGGCCTTACTTCCACTCCTATGTCTTATGGTCTTATAAAAACCTGGACCAAGATGGGATATACCCAAAGTTCATACTGGAAGTGAGGGAAGAGATTGCTGGGCCTTTGGTGATGATCTTTGCGTCTTTGCTGCTCACTGGAGTAGTACCACATGATTGGAGGGTGGCAAATGGAAGGAGAAGGAGAATAACCCTGGAAATTACAGATGAATCAGTCTTACATCGATGGTGAGCAAATTATTAGAGAGGATTCCGAGATTCAGGATTTATGATTACTTAGATAAGTACAGTTTGATGAGAAATAGTAAGCATGGCTTTGTGAGGAGGAGGTCATGCCTCACAAGCCTTAGTGAATTCTTTGAGTATGTGACAAAACATGTTCATGAAGATAGAGCAGTGGGAGTGGTGTATATGGATTTTAACAAGGCATTTGATAAGGTTCCCCAGAGTAGGCTCATTCAGAAAGTAAGCCAATACAAAATTGGCTGGCCCACAGAAGACAAAGGGTGGTAGTAGATGGAAAGTATTCAGCCTGGAGTTCAGTGACCAGTCGTGTTCCAAGGAGGTCTGCTCTGGGACCTCTGCTCTTTGTGATTTTTTTTATAAATGACTTGGATGAGGAAATGGAAGGGTGGGTTAGTATGTTTGCCGATGACATGAAGGTTAATGGTGTTGTGGAGGGTGTTGTAGGTTGCAACAGGACATTGGCAGGATACAGAGCTGGGCTGAGAAGTGGCAGACGGAGTTCAACCTGGAAAAGTATGAAGTGATTCATTTTGGAAAGTTGAATTTGAATATAGATTACAGAGTTAAAGGCAGGATTCTTGGCAGTGTGGAGGAACAGAGGGATCTTGCAGTCTATGTCCATAGATCCCTCAAAGTTGATAGGGTTGTTGAGAAGGCGTATGGTGTATTGTCTTTCATTAGCAGGGGATTGAGTTTAAGAGCCATGAGATTATGCTGCACCTCTATAAAACCCTGGTTGGACCAAACTTAGAATATTGTGTCCAATTCTGGTCACCTCAGTATAGGAAGGCTGTAGAAGGTTTAGAAAGGGTGCAGAAGAGATTTACCAGACGCTGCCTGGATTGGAGAGCATGTCTTATGAAGAAAGGGAACTTTTCTCATTGGAGAGAAGAAGGGTAAAAGAAGACTTGATAGAGGTGTACAAGATGGGAGACAATGATAGAGTGGATAGCTAGAGACTTTTTTCCAGGGCAGAAATGGCTATCATAAGAGGACATAATTTTAAGGTAACTGGAGGAAGATTTGGGGGAGAAGTCATAGATAGGTTCTTTACACAAAGAGTGGTGGGTGTGTTGAATGCACTGCCAGCAATGATAGTAGAGTCAGTTACATTAAGGATATTTAAGCAACTCTTGGATAGGCACATGGATAATAGTAAAATGAAGAATGTGTGGGCTAATTTGATCTTAGAGTACAATAAAATGTCAGCACAAAATCGAGGGCCAAAGGGCCTGCACTGTGCTTTACTATTCTACATTCTACATCCTATGTTCTATACATGTCCATAGCCTTTGACTTTAAGAAAATGAGACAAGTTAAAGTTATTCAAAATGAAAATGAGCTTGGCTAAGGGATGGGGGATGGTGGCAGGAGACTTTCTATGGCCTTTTTTTTTCATTTTTTTTCCTTCCTTTTCTTTTCCAGTAGCAGCTGTAGTGGGAGGAATGACAGCAAGGACAGGGGCCTGCCGGGGAAGTAAATATAAAATTAAATAAACTTACCTCGTGAATAGGCAGAGTGCATGCTGAGCAGGAGTGGACATGGGACTGCTGAGTAAGTGAAGTAATATATTTGGGTGGTTGTGTTACCTGAAACACTACTTAGGTAGTGTTTCCCACCTATTCTCCTCCTAGAACATAGAACATAGAACATAGAAAAATACAGCGCAGTACAGGCCCTTCAGCCCTCGATGTTGCGCCGACCCAAGCCCACCTAACCTACACTAGCCCACTTTCCTCCATATGCCTATCCAATGCCCATTTAAATGCCCATAAAGAGGGAGAGTCCACCACTGCTACTGGCAGGGCATTCCATGAACTCACGACTCGCTGCTAAAGAATCTACCCCTAACGTCTGTCCTATATCTACCACACCTTAATTTAAAGCTATGCCCCCTCGTAATATCCTCTAACAAAAAAAAAGTTCTGTGTGCTATATTGATCAGGTAATTAGATTTTCTTTTATTCTTTATTTTTCTACCGTCTCTTTGGGAATTTAGAATAGTGGGAATGGCAGTTAGGGCAGTTGAATGTACCTCCTGAGGAATTTGAGAGGTAAGGATCACCACTAGTGTCCCTGCTGACTTCCTCTGAGGAAAGTGCACCCAACTCCAGCTCTTTGAAAACCATGTTAGGGAACTGGAGCTGGGGATGAACTTAGATCATTCGGGAGGCAGAGGGGATTATTGAGAGGAGTTACATGGAGGTAGTCAGACCTCAAGTACAAGAAAAAAGCAGATGGGTTCCTGTCAGGGTTTATAATCATAAAAAGAGGAATAAGATGATAAGAGATAGTCAACACAGTTTTGAGAAGGGAAGCCTCTCAAACCTTATTGAGTTTTTAGCAATGGTCACCAAACAGGTGGATGAGGATAAAGTGGTTGATGTAATGTATATGGTTTTCAGTAAGGTATTTGATAATGTTCCCCACAGTAGGCCATTGCACAAAATACTGAGGCATGGGATTGAGGGTGATTTAGCAGTTTGGATCAGAAGTTGGCAAGCTGAAAACAGAGGGTGGTGGTTGATGAGAAATATTCATCCTGGAGTTCAGTTACTAATGGTGTACCGCAAGGATCTGTTTTGGGCCACTACTGTTTGTAATTTTTATAAATGACCTAGATGAGGGCATAGAAGGATGGGTTAATAAGTTTGCAGATGACACTAAAGTTGGTGGAGTGGCAGACAGTGCCCGAAACGTTATTTTCCTGCTCCTTTGATGCTGCCTGACCTGCTGTGCTTTTCCAGCAACACATTTTTCAGTGTTGAAGGATGTTGCAGGTTACAAAGGGACATAGATAAGCTGCAGAACTGGGCTGAGAGAAGGCAAATGGAGTTTAATGTGGTAAAGTGTGAGGTGATTCACTTTGGAAGGAGCAACAGGAATAAAGAGCACTGGGCTAATGGTAAGATTCTTGGCAATGTAGATGACCAGGGAGATCTCAGTGTCCGTGTACATAGATCCCTGAAATTTGCCATTCAGGTTGATAGAGTTGTTAAGAAGGCATACCGTGTGTTAGCTTTTACTGGTAGAGGGATTGAGTTTCGGAACCACAAGGTCATGCTGCAGCTGTACAAAACTCTGGTGCAGCCGCACTTGGAGTACTGGGTACAGTTCTGGTCACCGCATTATAGGAAGGATGTGGAAGCTTTGGAAAGTGTTCAGAGGAGATTTACTAGCATGTTGCCTGGTATGGAGGGTAGGTCTTATGATGAAAGGCTGAGGGACTTGAGGCTGAAAGAAGAAGGTTGAGAGGTGACTTAATTGAGATATATAAGATTATCAGAGGGTTATATGGGGGAACAGTAAGAACCTTTTTCCTCAAATGGTGATGGCTAGCACGAGGGTACATAGCTTTAAATTGAGGGGTAGTAGTGGCATAGAACGTGCTGCCTGCAACAGTAGTAGACTCACCAACGTTAAGGGCATTTAAATGGTCATTGGATAAACATATGGATGAAAATGGATTAGTGTAGGATAGATGGGCTTCAGATTGGTTCCATAGGTTGGCACAATGTCGAGGGCCGAAGGACCTGTACAATGCTGTAGCGTTCTTTGTTCTCTATTCAGTAGGAATAAGTAGATTCAGTGGGGCATGAACAGGCTGAAATAACAGGTCTGCCAGGTCAGTCCTGTTTGAGGATTTTGGGAATGAGGGAGGAGTGGACTCTTCAGCATGAGGGGATCAAGAGGTGGGAAGCTGGAGAGGAGCCTGTGGAGTGATAGTCCTGGAAATAAATCTGATGTTTCAGTGGTTAGGTCATGATCCAAGAGGAGATCGGACGAAGCAATTGAGAGTTGGTACTCAGCCATTGCAAGGTGGTGATTAGCATACCAGACAACGACAGCATCATCTTGTCAGCAGGTTTGATAACAAAGTCAGGATTAGACCTGAGGGATCACAGTACAGGAATTTCAGAGAGGAACAGAGGAATTAGATGGCTGATGTCATATTGGCAGTTTTCGAGAAAGAGATCAAGTGTAGCTAAAAGGCCAGATGCAGGGAGGCAAAGACAATGGAGAAACTGTTCAAAATCATGTTGTGCTTGAAATTCATTGGGATAGAAGCATGAAAGGGTAAAATTAAGTCCTTTGTTAAGTTCTAAGTCCACCATTATCACTGACTTTGTCTTTTGTTCCTGGCATGCTCAACACTTCTTTACTGCTCTTCTGTACTAGCATAAAACCCATAATTTCCCAGGTCCTTTCATTTTGAAAGAAGAGTAAGTCTGGACTTGAAACATTAGCTTTGTTTCTTCCACTACAGATGCTGCGAAACCTGCTGAGTTTTTACAGCACTTCCTGTTTTTTATTTCAGTGGTAAGTAACATATGTGCCACACAATTGCCACCCACTGGTTATCACCAACAAGATAGAATGTAACTATCTTCACTTAACATTCAATGGCATTACTGTCCCTTCACCATCCCCCAATATTAGTATTCTGGGCATTACCATTGATCAAAAACTGAACTGGACCAGCCATATAAATACAGTGGCTATAAGAGCTGGTCAGGAATTCAGCATTGCATAACTCACTTCCTGACTCTTGCTATCCTTTAGAAAGGGTCGAAATATATTGAAGGAGATTCAGAGAAGGTTTATTCGACTGATAGCTGGAGTGGGGATTCAGCCACATTCTCAAACTGCATACCACATTATTTCATGAGGAAAGACTAGGCAGGGTAGCCCTCTTTCCATTAGAGTTTAGAAGATTGAAATGAGATCTTATTGAAATACATGATGATGAGGGGACTTGACAAGGCAGATGTGAATGTTATCAACTAATAAAGTCTGAAGGGAACCTAATGTAGAGAGAAACATATGATGACTATATTAATTAGAGTTAATTAGGTATGAATTGAACATAGAACATAGAGCAATATAGCACAGTACAGCCCTTCGGTCCATGATGTTGTGCCAACCTCTTATTGTACTTGAAGACCTACACATCCCTCAATTTACTGCCATCCATGTGCTTGTCCAGCAGTCACTTAAATATCTCTAACATTTCTGACTCTACTACCAACTCTATCAGTACATTCCATGTACCCACCACTCTCTACATAAAGAACCTACCTCTAACATCTCCCCTAAACCTTCCTCCAATTACCTTAAATTTATGCCTTTCATGATAGCCATTTCTGCCCTGGGAAAAGTCTCTAGCTATCTAGAGACTTTGGGAGGCACGGTGGCACAGTGGTTAGCACTGCTGCCTCACAGCGCCAGGGACCTGGGTTCAATTCCCAACTCAGGCGACTGACTGTGTGGAGTTTGCACGTTCTCCCTGTGTCTGCGTGGGTATCCTCCGGGTGCTCCGGTTTCCTCCCACAGTCCAAAGATGTGCGGGTCAGATGAATTGGCCATGCTAAATTGCCCATAGTGTTAGGTAAGGGGTATGGGTGGGTTGCGCTTTGGCGAGTCGGTGTGGACTTGTTGGGCTGAAGGGCCTGTTTCTACACTGTAAGTAATCTAATCTATCTATACCTCTCATTACGTTGTTCACCCCTAACAAGTCACGTCTCTTCCTTCTTCTCTCCAGTGTGAAAAGCCCAAGATGACTCAACCTCTTTTTATAAGACAAGGTCTCTAATCTAGACAGCATCCTGGTAAATCTCCTCTGCATCCTCTATAAAGCATCTCCATCCTTCCTATAATGAGGCAACCAGAACTAGGCACAATATTTCAAGTGTGGTCTAACCAGGGTTTTATACACCTACAACAAAACCTCGCGACTCTTAAACTTAATCCCCTTGTTAATGAAAGCCAAAACACAATGCACCTTCTCAACAACCCTATCAACTTGGGTAGCAACTTTGAGTGATTATGGACATGGAATGCAAGCTCACTCTCTCGGCGGAGCAGGTAAGGGCTGTCTGACAGTGTTTTTTTTTAAGTCACGGTATAGTCCAGTTAGTTTTTTTTAACGGTTAAAATTTAAAGTTTTTTTCTAAGCGCCTAGCGGACCCGGAAGCTGGTGTAGCGCTAGCTTACCTGGGAAGGTTTTTTTTCTATAAAAGCGCGCAGCTCCAAGCCTTCAGCCTCACTGTCTCAGCGGAGCAGGTAAGGGCTGTCTGGTGGTGTTTTTTTTTTAAGTCACGGTATAGTCCAGTTAGTTTTTTTTTAACGGTTAAAATTTAAAGTTTTTTTTCTAAGCACCTAGCGGACCCGGAAGCTGGTGTAGCGCTAGCTTACCTGGGAAGGTTTTTTTTCTATAACAGCGCGCAGGCGAGGAACCCGAGGCACTACAGGGGTAGAGCCTCCCACCCGCCCTCCTCCTCTAACCTAATAATAAGACCCGTTGTGGTAAGCAGGTAAGTGCTGCATTTTGCTTGTTTGTTTCTTTAGATCTAGTTTTCTTTTTAAAGTTTACCTTTTAGAGGGATGGCAGCGAAGGCAGTGCAATGTTCCTCTTCCAAGATGTTTGAGGTGAGGGAAGCCATTAGTGTCCCTGCTGAATACACTTGCAAGAAGTGCACCCATCTCCAGCTCCTCCAAGACCGTGTTAGGGAACTGGAGCTGGAGTTGGATGAACTGCGGATCATTCGGGAGGCAGAGGAGGTCATAGATCAGAGCTTTAGGGAAGTAATTACTCCGAAAGTTATAGAGAGATGGGTGACAGTGAGGGGGACTGGGAGGAAGCAGCCAGTGCAGGGACGCCCTGCGGTCATTCCCCTCAAGAACAAGTATACCGTTTGGATACTTGTGGGGGGGATGACTTACCAGGGGTAAGCAACGAGGTTCAGGCCTCTGGCACGGAGCCTGTCCCCGTTGCTCAGAAGGGAAGGGTGGAGAAAGGTAGAGCGATAGTTATTGGGGACTCAATAGTGAGGGGCACAGATAGGCAGTTTTGCGGAGGCGACAGAGACTCACGATTGGTATATTGCCTCCCAGGTGCAAGGGTACGTGATGTCTCTGATCATGTTTTCCGGGTCCTTAAGGGGGAGGGGGAGCAGCCCCAGGTCGTGGTCCACGTTGGCACCAACGACATAGGTAGGAAGAGGGGTGAGGATGTCAGGCAGGCTTTCAGGGAGCTAGGTTGGAAGCTCAGAGCTAGAATGAACAGAGTTGTTGTCTCTGGTTTATTACCCGTGCCACGTGATAGAGAGTCGAGGAATAGGGAGAGAGAACAGTTAAATGCGTGGCTACAGGGATGGTGCAGGAGGGAGGGATTCTGGTTTCTGGACAACTGGGGTTCTTTCTGAGGAAGGTGGGACCTCTATAAACAGGATGGTCTACACCTGAACCTGAGGGGCACCAGTATCCTTGGGGGGAGGTTTGCTAGTGCTCTTTGGTAGGGTTTAAACTAACTCTGCAGGGGCATGGGAACCTGGACTGTAGCTTTAGGGTACAGGACCTTGAGTGTAGGGAGGTTAGAAACATGGCATCAATCTCGAAGGAGGGTGCCTGTAAACAGGAAGGTGGCTTGAAGTGTGTATACTTCAATGCCAGAAGTATAAGAAATAAGGTAGGTGAACTTGCAGCGTGGGTTGGTACCTGGGACTTCAATGTTGTGGCCATTACAGAGACGTGGGTAGAACAGGGACAGGAATGGCTGTTGCAGGTTCCAGGGTTTAAATGTTTTAGTAGGGTCAGAGGTGGGGGTAAAAGAGGGGGAGGTGTGGCATTGCTTGTCAAGGATAGTATTACAGCAGTGGAAAGGATGATGGAGGAAGACTTGCCATCTGAGGTAGTTTGGGCTGAGGTTAGGAATAGGAAAGGTGAGGTCACCCTGTTAGGAGTTTTCTACAGGGCTCCTAATAGTCCGAGAGACGTAGAGGAAAGTATTGCGAGGATGATTCAGGAGAAGAGTGAAAGTAGTAGGGTGGTTGTTATGGGGGACTTTAACTTCCCAGATATTGACTGGGAAAGCTATAGCTCGAGTTCGTTAGATGGGTTGATGTTTGTCCAATGTGTGCAGGAGGGTTTCTTGACACAATATGTAGACAGGCCAACAAGAGGTGAGGCTATACTGGATTTGGTTCTAGGTAATGAACCAGGCCAGGTGTTAGACTTGGAGGTAGGTGAGCACTTCGGGGACAGTGACCACAACTCGGTGACTTTTACTCGAGTGATGGAGAGGGATAAGTGTGCACTGCAGGGCAGGAGTTATAGCTGGGGGCAGGGAAATTATGATGCGGTGAGGCATGACTTAGGATGCATGGATTGGAAAAATAGGCTTCAAGGGAAGGACACAAATGATATGTGGAGCTTGTTCAAGGAGCAGCTATTGGGTGTCCTTGATAAGTATGTACCAGTCAGGCAGGGAGGAAAGGGTCTTGTGAGGGAGCCGTGGTTTAATAAGGAATTGGAATCCCTTGTGAAAAGGAAGAGGGCGGCCTATGTAAAGATGAGGCGTGAAGGTTCAGTTGGGGCGATTGAGAGTTTCAAGGTAACCAGGAAGGATCTAAAGAGAGAGCTAAGAGCAGCAAGGAGGGGGCATGAAAAGTCCTTGGTTGGTAGGATTAGGGAAAACCCAAAGGCTTTCTATAGGTATGTCAGGAATAAAAGGATGACTAGGGTAGGTATCGGTCCAGTCAAGGATAGTAGTGGGAAGTTGGGCGTGGAGGTGGAGGAGATTGGAGAGACACTAAATCAATACTTTTCATCAGTATTCACTCAGAAACAGGACATTGTTGCTGATGTGAATATTGAGTCACAAGTGATTAGAATGGATGGCTTTGAGGTATGTAGGGAAGAGGTCTGGGAAATACTGGAAAGGGTGAAAATAGATAAGTCCCCTGGGCCTGATGGCATTTATCCTAGGATCCTCTGGGAAGCTAGGGAGGAGATAGCGGAGCCATTGGCCTTGATTTTTATGTCGTCGTTGTCTACAGGAATAGTGCCAGAAGACTGGAGGATAGCGAATGTGGTCCCCTTGTTCAAGAAGGGGAGTAGGGACAGCCCGAGTAACTATAGGCCAGTGAGTCTCACTTCTGTTGTGGGCAAAGTCTTAGAGAGAATTGTAAGGGATAGGATTTATGAACATCTGGATAGGAATAATGTGATCAAGGATAGTCAGCATGGTTTTGTGAAGGGCAGGTCGTGCCTCACAAACCTTATTGAGTTCTTTGAGAAGGTGACCAAGGAAGTGGGCGAGGGTAAAGCAGTAGATGTAGTGTATATGGATTTTAGCAAGGCGTTCAATAAGGTACCCCATGGTAGGCTACTGCAAAAATTACAGAGGTATGGCATTGAGGGTGCATTAGAGGTTTGGATTAAGAATTGGCTGGCTGGAAGGAGACAGAGGGTAGTAGTTGATGGTATAGGTTCATCTTGGAGTGCAGTTACTAGCGGTGTTCCACAAGGATCTGTTTTGGGACCATTGCTGTTTGTCATTTTTATAAATGACCTGGAGGAGGGGCTTGAAGGCTGGGTAAGCAAGTTTGCGGATGATATAAAAGTCGGTGGAGTTGTGGACAGCAAAGAAGGATGTGGCAGGTTACAGCGGGATATATATAAGTTGCAGAGCTGGGCAGAAAGGTGGCAAATGGAGTTCAATGTAGCTAAGTGTGAAGTCATTCACTTTGGTAGAAGTAACAAGAAGATGGATTACTGGGCTAATTGTAGGCTACTTGGTAGTGTGGATGAGCAGAGGGATCTTGGTGTCCATGTACACAGATCTCTGAAAGTTGCCACCCAGGTAAATAGTGCTGTGAAGAAGGCATATGGCGTACTGGGCTTTATTGGTAGAGGAATTGAGTTCCGGAGTCCTGAGGTCATGTTGCAGTTGTATAAGACTCTGGTGCAGCCTCATCTGGAGTATTGTGTGCAGTTTTGGTCGCCATACTATAGGAAGGATGTGGAGGCATTGGAATGGGTGCAGAGGAGGTTTACCAGGATGTTGCCTGGTATGGTAGGAAGATCGTATGAGGAAAGGCTGAGGCACTTGGGGCTGTTCTCATTGGAGAAAAGAAGGTTTAGGGGAGATTTGATAGAGGTGTACAAGATGATTAGGGGTTTAGATAGGGTTGACAGTGAGAACCTTTTTCCGCTAATGGAGTCAGCTGTTACTAGGGGACACAGCTTTAAATTAAGGGGAGGTTGGTATAGGACAGATGTTAGGGGTAGATTCTTTACTCAGCGGGTTGTGAGTTCATGGAATGCCCTGCCAGTAGCAGTGGTGGACTCTCCCTCTTTATGGTCATTTAAGCAGGCATTGGATAAGCATATGGAGGTTATTGGGCTAGTGTAGGTTAGGTAGGCTTCGGTCGGCGCAACATCGAGGGCCGAAGGTCCTGTACTGCGCTGTATTTTTCTATGTTCTATCCTCTGTTCCTCCACACTGTGGAGGACAGAATTCCTGTCTTTAACCCCGTATTCAGCATTCAAATCCAACCTTCCAATATGAATCACTTAACATTTGTCCAGGTTGAACTCCATCTACAACCTCTCAGCCCAGCTCTGTATCCTGTCAATGTCTTGTTGTAGCCTGCAACAGCCCTCGACACTATCCAAAACACCATCAACCTTTGTGTCGTCGGTAAACTTACTAACCCACCCTTCCACTTCTTCATCCAAGTCACTTATAAAAACCAGAAAGAGCAGAGGCCCAAGAACAGATCCCTGCATGACTCTACTGGTCACCAAACTCCAGACAGAATACTTTCCATCCACTACCAGTCGCTGTCTTCTTTCAGCCAGCCAATTCTGTATCCAGACAGCCGAATTTCCATGTATCCATACCTCCTAACTTTTGGAATGAGCCTATTGTGAGGAATGTTATCAAATGCTTTACTGAAATTCATATGCATCACATCCACTACTCGACCTTCATCAACTTGTCTCATCACGTCTTCAAAGAACTTAATAAGGCTTGTGAGGCATGACCCGTCCCTCACAAAGCCATGCTGACTATCTTTAATCAAACTATGTTTTTCCAAATAGTCATAAATCCTATCTCTCAGAATCATTTCCGGTACCTTGCTTATCACAGACGTAAGACTGATTGGTCTGTAATTCCCAGGGATTTCCCTATTCCCTTTCTTGAACAGAGGTACAACATTCGCCTCCCTCCGATCAGCAGGTACTATTCCAGTAGAAAGTGAGAATGCAAAAATCATCGCCAGAGGTGCAGCAATTTCATTCCTTGCTTCCTGCAATAACCTTGAATATACCTGGTCCAGCCATGGGGGCTTATCTATCTTGATGCTTCCCAGAATTTCCAGCACATCCACTTCCATAATATCAATCTGTTCAAGCCTATTAACCTGGTCCACAGTATTCTCACTATCAACAAGATCCCTCCATCTAGCGAATACTGAAACAAAAATTCATTAAGGGCCTCCTCTGCCTCTTCAGACTCCAGGTCAAGTTCCCTCTACTATCCCTGATCAGCCCTATCTTTCTCTGATCATTCTCTTATTGATCACGTACATGTAGAACATCTTTGGGTTTTCCTAATCCTTCCTGCCAAGGCTTTTTTGTGCCCCACCCCCCGACCTCCAGTCCATTTTTGAGTTCTTTCCTAGCTAATCTGTAATCCTCTGAAGCGGTGCCAGAACCTTGCTTCCTCAGCCTTAAGTAAGCTTACTTCTTTCTCTTGACGAGAAGCTCCTCTGCTCTTGTCATCCAAGGCTCCTTTACCTTACAATTCCTTGCCTGTCTCAACACATGCAATAAGTGCTCCTTAAACAGCCTCCACATTTCTGATGTGCCTTTCTCATAGAACAATTAATTATTCACAGTTTATTCCACAGCTCCTGTCTAATAGCCGTATAATTTCCCATCCCGCAATTAAATACCTTCCTATACTGTTTGCCCCTATCCCTCTCCATGGTTATGCTAAAGGAGAGGCAGTTGTGCTCACTGTCACCGAAATGCTGTCCCACCGAGAGCTCCAATACCTGGCCTGGCTTGTTGTCTAGCACCAAATCCAATATGGCCTCCCCAAGTCGGCCTATCAACATATTGAGTCAGGAATCCTTCCTGGGCATGCCTGTCAAGACCAACTCCATCCAACAATTGATTGTATAAATGTGGGGAATTAGTAATTTATTAGGTGTGAGTTTTATGGAATGGGGCTGATTGAAGTAGAGCTCTCATTAGAAGTGTAGACTTGGACTCTGTTTCAAAACAGGCTTCTTCTTGTATATAGCAGTGAAACAGGCTAGAACCAGGGGACACAGTTTAAAAATCAGAGACCTTCCATTTAAGACTAAGATGATGAGGATTCTTATTCTCTGAGAGTCAAAAGCCTTCAGAACTTTCTTCTTATTGCAGCTATGGAGGTAAGGTAATTTAATTTTTTTTTAAGGCAGGTCTCGATAGATTCTTCGCTAACAACAGAGTCAGTGGTTATCAAAGGTATGAGTAAATATGGAGAACAGCCACGAGCTTGCTGAATGGCAGAGCAAACTAGAAAGACCAACTGGCTTTCTCCTGCTCCTAATTTATACGTTAGAATTACTTTGTAGTTTGTTTGCTTTAGACACTTGATAGAGAGGTAAATCTTGGCTAAGACACTGAGGGAGACTTCCCCGCGCTTATTTGAAATAAACACATATCTTTCCGGACAACCAAGACTACAAAATGCTATTTCTCCTGGGGTGGGGAGAGTTCATGGAAAAAAATGATTGAGAGGTGTGTTGATGGCAATGGCAGGATTAGCTTTCGGCCACTACCATCTTGTCTCCATCTACATTTCTGGATGCTCCAAGATTGGAGCAAATGGAGACCTCTTCACCTCAACCCAGCGGTCAGGTCATCCTGGTCAGCCACTTGAAAAAATAACTATTCTTTATATCTTAATTTACTATTTTAAGTGCCTTAATCGCTGATGAATCAAGAAAGACCTTAATGGACCTTCTTGCCAAGCACTTAATTGGCAAGATAATGAGAAGGAGATAAGTATTTCTTTCTAGGTCGAAGATGCTTAACTATTTCCCTCTCCTTACATCTTCACCACCACCAGGGAGGGTAAAGTGCCATAGGATTGTTTCACATCCAGTTCATAGAATCCCTGAATGCGGAAATCGGTCCTTCGGCCCAACAAGTCCACACCAACCCTCTGAAGAGTATCCCACCCAAACCCATTCTCCTTTACTCTACATTTACACCGAATAATGCACCTAACCTACACATCTCTGAACACACTATGAGCAATTTAGCATGGCCAATTCACCTAACCTATACATCTTTGATTGTGGAAGGAAACCAGAACACCTGGAGGAAACCCACGCAGACATGGGGAGAATGTGCAAACTCCACACAGCCGGTTGCTTGAGGCTGGAATCAAAACCGGGTTCCTGGCGCTCTGAGACAGCAGTGCTAACCTCCATGCCGCCCTTTGAGGGTGTAGACGTCTAAATGATGATACCTCCACTGGTGCAATACTGGAAAGGGTTTTGCTCAAATTGCCATAATGACACTTGGCCCCCGTCCCCTTAACTAAATCTTCTCTCTTAGAGGCAGGAATGGCATTTCACAGCCTGCAATGGATCACTGTCCATTGGATTGAAGTGATAAATCTATTAGATGTGGTAGTTAAGTGATCTCACTCACTCTTTCTTCATCCTTCAATTATCTTCTCACAAAATGTAATCAAATTATGGCACAATTTAATTTGTCAAATAAAAATTTGTCGATACAATTGGATAAATTAAAATGAAGACTGAAATAACCAATACACCGGATGTTACAAAACGTTCTATGTCATTAGCACTCAAAGTACAGATTCTGTGTCAATGTAAGTACGATAAAGCATCTCATAAAACCCTAATGAAAAGAATAATCAATCCACTTACCAGAAAGGAAAAGTTCTGTCTGCATCTCTTTTTTTTCACTTCCACTTTAACTTCAAAGCAACAAATGACCTATTTTGATGAGAAAAACAATGTTATAAGGCAGCATTAGATCACTTCACAGAACCACAGGAATTGCTTGGATGAAAGATGAACAAGACTCAGCATTGTCTGTAAAACACTCTGCAAACACTTTCAAAGTTCAAACATTGCCTTCACAAGAACCTATGATTAATTCAAACACTACTACAAAATGTCACTCGCAATATTTTTAAATAAAGGTCACATTTCTTTTCCCATCTGCAGCATTAGTGATTAAATGATTATGCATGATGTATGATCTCTGAGATCTGATTTTGATATATGATTTGTCAGTGATTGGAAAACAAAACACTGACGCAGGTTGAGGCTGAAGAATGAAAGCTTTTAACTGGTTTAATGCAGTTTTTCCTCTCTTGCACTTGGTACCAGTGGAAGTGCTCATCAATGCGGGGACGATTCAGCAATCATGCCACTAGCACCAACCACAACCCTCATCACCTCTGGGGATATCCCATCACAGCCTCCAACCTCATTGTCTGTGAACCCTCCTCTGCCCGATTCTACCACTTGCCTAAGATTCACAAACCTGACTGCTCCAGTAGACCCATTGTCTCAGCCTGCTTCTGTCCAACCAATCTCATCTCTTCCTACCTCGACACCGTCCTGTCCTCCTTCTGTTTCTTTCTTTTACGCCATCCCAACCAGTACCCTTCCACCAATGCCCTCATCTGCCTTTCTGAACTGGTCCTCAACCTCAACAATTTTTTCTTCCTAACCTCCCACTTCCTCCAAACCAAAGGGGTGCCATGGTCACCTGCATGGGACCCAGCTATGCCTGCCTGTTTGTTGGATATGTGGAACAATCCATATTCTGCAGTTACACCAGCACACTCCCAATTGTTCCGCCGCCATGTTGATGGCTGTATCGGTGCCGCCTCATGCAGTTGAACGAGGAGGTTGAACAGTTCATCAACTTCACCAACACCTTCCACCCTGACCTCAAATTCACCTGGACCATCTCAGAAACCTCCCTCCCATTCCTGGACTTCTCCATCACTGTCTCTGGCAACCAACTAAGCACAGACATATACTACAAGCCCACTGACTCCCACAGCTGCCTAGACTACACCTCTTCTCACCCTACCTCCTGTAAAAACACCACCCTTTATTCCAAATTCCTCCGCCTCCACCACATCTGTTCCCTGGATTACCAATTCCACCTCAGAAAGTCCCAGCTGGCCTCCTTCTTCCAAAATTGCAACTTCCCTTCCCACATGGTTGACGATGCCCTCAGCGCATCTCCTCTACTTCATGCACCACCGCCCTTGAACCCTACCCCTCCCAATGCAACAAGGACAGAACACCCCAGTCCTCACCTTCCATCCCAACAACCTCTGCATACAATGCATCAGCCTTTGCAACCTCCAAACAGACCTCACCACCAGATATATATTTCCCTCTCCCCTCCATTATCAGTATTCCAAAAAGACCATTCCCTCCGCGATTTCCTCGTCAGATCCACACCCCCCACCAGCCCACATCCCACTCCTGGCACATTTCCCTGCTACCACAGGAAGTGCAAAACCTGCACCCACACCACTCTCCTCACCTCCGTCCAAGGCCCCAAAGGATCCTTCCACATTCATCAGAAATTTACCTGCACTCTACCAATGTCAGCTACTGCATCCGTTGCACCCACTGTGGTCTCCTCTACGTAGGGGAGACAGCACACCTTCTTGCGGATTGTTTCAGAGAACATCTCTGGGACACCCACACCCACCAACCCCACCTCCCCTTGGCTGAACACTTCAAGTCCTCCTCCCACTCTGTCAAGAACATGCAGCTCCTAGGCCTCCTCCAATACCAAACCATTACCACCTGACCCCTGGAGGAGGAATGCCTATATTCCACCTTGGGACCCTGCCACCACATGGGATAAATGTAGATTTCAAAGCTTCCTCATTTCCCCTCCCTCCACATTATCTCAGTCCCTAGCCTCCAACTTGGCACTACCATCCGGACCTGTCCATCATCTCCCCTCTGACCTATCACCTTCTCCCTCACCTTCACCCACCTATCGCTTTCTCAGCTACCTTCCCCAAACCTCACCCCCTACCATTTATCTCTCAGCCCCAACCCAAAAGCCTCATTCCTGATGAAGGGCTTATGCCCGAAGCGTCAGTTCTCCTGATCCTCGGATGCTGCCTGACCTGCTGTGCTTTTCCAGCACTACACTTTCGACACTATATTACATTACTATATACAGTTTTGGGCCTCTTATCTAAGGAAAGATATACTGTCATTGGAGGCAGTCTAGAGAAGATTCACTCAGTTGATCCTGAATACGGAAGAATTTCCTTATGATGAGAGGTTGAGTAGGTTGGGCCTGTACTCATTAGAGTTTAGAAAGATGAGAGACTAGCATATTGAAACATACAAGTTTCTCAAGGGGCTTGAAAGGGTAGACGTATTGAGATTTCCTATTGTGGGAAAGTCAAGACTAGAAACATAATCTCAGATCAAACTGTTGATCGGTTAGGTCAATGATGAGAAGGATTTTCTTTTCTATGAGTACTGAGTCTGTGGAATTTCTTATTGCAGGGGGTCATAGAGGCTGAGTCCCTGAGTATGTTCAAGACTGAGAGAGACATATTTTTAATAAGTAAAAGTATCATGGGTTATGGGGAAAAGGCAGGAAAATGGAGTTGAGGATTATCAAATCAGCCATGATCTCCTTGAATGGCAGAGCAGACTAGATGGGCTGATGACCTACTTCTGCTCCTACGTCTTGTCGTCTTATTTCAGTCACTGCAGTAGGACGGAATAAGTGAATGAAGAAAACCTTTGTTAACTGTTGTTGAATTCTTGGCGCCTGCCCAGTGCTGAGTCTCCCATTTCTTTCATATCCTTGAGTGGAAGTGTACAAGAAGATTCCAATTTTTTGCTTTGAGAACATTTTGATTTCCAACCTATGTTTTTCGATCTGCTTTTCCTTTAAAAAGCTCCTAAAAATCAAAATGTAACCCTGACTATCAAAATGTAGCCTTGAAGAGAATCTCTCACCTTGTTATACTTCCCTCAACTCCCTTTTAAAATTCTCATTCATGATCCCTAACTCTGCTCTCCTGAGTTATTATCATCAACATCCTCACTTCTGACCTCCATCAGATTCTGCACTGAAGCCATCAACTTCAATCTCAGCCCACTTTCTTTCCAGGGTTAACTGTCTGTGTTAACCACAGCTCTATTTAAAATTTCGTACACATAATCACTGTCAATTTTACTCACGTGGTGTCACTATTTTGATTGTTTATTTATTTCAAAGGGACGTGAAGTCCTGATAAAAATATACAAACTACTAGTTAGATCACACTAGCTAGTTTTCATTTATTCCATCAAAATGGATGAATTAATCATGCAAATAGATAAAAATGAGTATGGTAAAGTTGAGATTACAGAGATGGAGCTGCAAGGTGGTCAGTGATGGAAACGAAAATCCAGGGTATTCAGCTTTCAGCTGAAAGAAAGGGAAAGGAGGTGGGGTAGCATTGCTGGATAAAGATAAAAGTTAACCCAAAAGCAAGGAAGGATATTTGCTCCAGTGAAGTAAAATCTGTATGGATAGAGTTAGAATCATCAAAGGGCAGAAGACGATCTTAAGAGTTATATCATTTTGATAATTTTGGGGATGGTATTAAACAAGAAATTATAGATACAAGCAATAAAGATACAATTATGTAACCAGGGGCAACTTTAAACTGCATATAGACTGAGTAAATCAAATTACTAACAATACTGTGGAGGAGGAATTCCTCAAGTGTATACAAAATTGATTTCTGGATCAATATGTTGAGGAACCAACTAGAGGATATTGTTTAAGAAGAAATGAATTATTAGCAATCTAGCAATGTGAAATCCCTTGTGAAAGAACAGCCATAATGGGATAGAATTCTTCATTTAAGATAACTTCTTAGAATTGAGTGTTTGCCCCTGAATTCATCACATTTGTTTTTATATAGTCTTGATCAAATCACTCCTTTACCTCTGCATATAATACACATTCCCCCAACCACAATTAAAATGCTTTTCTTTTTTCACTTGGTTGATCCCTCTGGCATGACCTCATTTTCATTCTCTTGCCCAAATGACACCATCCTTGGACATACCTATTTAAGGCATTGATTCCTAGGTTTTGCTAGAAAATATCAAATAATATCAGGTTCCCTTCTGCCAAAACTGCACAATATCTTACGATGGTTCTGAACAACAAAGATGACATTTGGCTTATCCTAGCCCCTGCCACTTTCTACCCTGGCCCTCAATAAGGTGAAATTCATGTGGTTCTTTGTCAATAAGTACAGATTATTTGCTCAGCTGTGTCTGGCACACCCTTCCACCTTTCTTGTATACAAGCCAAACCACCCCATCTTAAACCGTGTATTTTTCTTATGTTTCTCTCCTATCTTTCCTCATCTATTCTCCAAGCTACCTTTTCCATGAGACCTACCTCCTGCTCTCTCTATTCTATTCTGACTAAATTGCTGCTCATGCAAATTCCATTTCAGGTCACTAAGTTGGCTGATGCAAGAGATGGATTCAATTCCATAGGAGCAGTCTTCCTATTCTTCAAATCTGCTGTCAATAATCTATTCTCAAACAAACCTACTCTCAAATGGTACCCTTGATCTACTTGCTTCTGTTTTTGCAAACTACCTACTATATTCAAAAAGCCTCAACAAAACATACAAAATGTACTTATTTGAAAATTGGTGCACAAAATCTTCTGGAAACAGCTAACTAAATGCCGTGATAATGCATCAGATAATCTCACAAATTGACTGTTGCAAGAATTAGAATATATGTTACACATTTGGAGTAGAGTCTTATCATAGAGTCAGAGAGATGCACAGCACAGAAACTGGCCCTTCGGTTCAACTCATCCATGCTGACCGGATATCCTAAACTAATCTAGTCCCATTTGCCAGCAGTTGGCCCATATCCCAAGAAACCCTTCCTATTCATGTACCCATCCAGATGCCTTTTAAATGTTGTAATTGCACCAGCCTCCACTGCTTCATCTGGCAGCTCATTCCATACACACACCATCCTCTGCATGAAAAAGCTGCCCTGAGGTCCCATTCACATTTTTCCCCCTCACCCTAAACCCATGCCCCCTAGTTCTGAACTCCCCCACCCCAGGGAAAAGACCATGTCTATTTACATATTTATGCCCATCATGATTTTATAAACCTCTATAAGGTCACCCCTCAGCCTCCGACGCTCCAGGAAAAACAGCCCCAGCCTACTCAGCCTCTCCCTATAGCTCAAACACTTCAACCCTGGCAACATCCTTGTAAATCTTTTCTGAACTCTTCCAAGTTTCACAGCATCATTCCAATAGGAGAGAGACCAGAATTGCACACATTATGTCCTAGGTGAAAGTGAGTACTGCAGATACTGGAGATTATAATCAAGAACGTGGTGCTGGAAAAGCACAACAGGTCAGGCAGCAGCCGAGGAGCAGGAAAATGGACATTTTGGACAAAAGCTCACCTGAAACATTGATTTTCCTGCTCCTCAGATGCTGCCTGACCTCCTGTGCTTTTCCAGCACCACAATATGGCCTGTACAGCTATGACATGACTTCCCAACACCTATATTCGATGTACTGACTAATAAAGGAAAGCATACCAAATGCCTTCTTCACTCTCCTATCTACCTGAAACTCCACTTTAAAGGAACAACTGACCTGCATTCTAAAGCTCTGCCCTGATTTGCCTTTTCAAAATGCAACACCTCACGTGTATGTAAATGGAACTCCATCTGCCACTCTTTGGCCCATTGGCCCATCTGTTCAATATTCCATTGTGGTCTGACATAACTTTCTTCACAGTCCACTGTGCCTCCAATTTTGGTGTCATCCACAAACTTACTAACTGTACATCCTATATTCACATCCAAATCATTTATATAAATGATGAAAAGTAGTGGACCCGTCACCAGTCGTTGCGACGCACTTTTGGTCACAGGGCTCCAGTCAGAAAAGCAATTCTCTGCTGCCCTCTGACTTCTACCTTCAAGCCAGTTCTGTATCCAAATGGTTAGTTCTCCCTGTATTCCAAGTGCTCTAACCATGCTAAGCAGTCTACCATGAGGAAATTTGTCGAATGCCTTACCAAAGTCCATGTAAATCACGTACACTGCTCTGCCCTCATCAATCCTTTTTGTTGCTTCTTCAAAAAACTCAATCAAGTTCGTGAGACATGATTTCCCACATACAGAGCCATGTTGACTATCTCTAATTAGCCATTGCCTTTCCATATGCATGTGAATCCTGTCCCTCAGGATTCCCTTCAACAACTTGCCCACCACTGATGTCAGGCTCACTTATCTATAGTTCCCTGAATTTTCCTTACCATCTTTCTTAAACAGTGGTACCACATTAGCTAACCTTCAGCCTTCTGACACCTCACCTCTGACTATCAATGATACAAATATTTCAGCAAGAGGTCTAGCAATCACTTCCCTAGCAGAAGGTATATTAGACAGGATGGAGCAATTGAGTGGGAATGACAGATTTGCTTTGCATACATCTGTAGTGTAGCTGAGCTGGGAGTTCCAAACATCCACTAGGCATCCATATCCTTCCTCATACTGACTCTCATTTTCTTATTTCCTAGGGTCTGAATACTGTTATACATTATATTTTGCCTACCATGCTAATGCTAACTCAACATCAAAGACTTCCATTCAAATGACTTATTTCACACATTTTAAAGGATTATGTAACTCATTTCATTCTAAACAATTTGATTTCAATAGTTTTCTAAATTAATTTTTCCAGATTTCAACTGCATTACTAGTTGTAGTCCAAAATTTGTATTCTTATTGCACATTCATTTTTCAATGAAAGTAATCTTTAAATATTTGTCCTTCCATAATTTTAAATGTTTTTGATTAAATCTCTCTGAACGTTCCTGATTTAGTAAATACAGTTCTAATTTTTCCAAGTTCTGATTATCATCATAGTTAATGTCTTATAATATTTTCGTTATTTCTGTGGTAATTCTGAAATGATTTACTCAGACTTCCCTGGAGTAGTCCACCTGTAGCCTAACGAATCATATTACTCTCCCTCATCTTGTTTATTTGAGAGCTGCCAACAACACTGGATCTGTAACATTTCCAGTGTAACTGGAGCCTAGTATTTATCTGAGTAACTGCCATTGATCCCCTTTCATGTAGTCCCACTTCTAAAACATCAAACAGCTAAAACATAAGGAGCACTTGCTGGCTGTGTTTCTGTGTAATCTTCTGTTAAGGAAATTTCAAGCATGAGGAACAATAGCAATAAAACTGTTTAGAATGTTTAGAGGCATTTAGACAGACACATGAACAGGCAGGAATAGAGGGATATGGACCATTTGCAGGTAGATGGGATTAGTTTATAATACCTTTATTGACAATGTAGATATGGTGGGCCAAAAGGCCAGTACCTATGCTATTCTATGTTCTATGTAAAACATACTATCAAAGGTTATGATATTAAAATTGGAAATGCTGATAAGGTTGAATGAAAAAAATTGTATGAATCAATTAAATGTTATCATCTTTAATATTTCCTTCTCAGGAATCTGTGTATTGTTCTGAAATTCAAGAGGAATCAAATGTTCCTGATTTTTATTTTGGAAAATGCCAGAGTATCATTTTTAAAATTAATCCTTTTCTACATCTAGATTTAATCAATTTCCATGTATGAAAGAGGACCTTGTACATTTATGAGTAGTAAATTAATTCTAAAAAAAAGGTATTGAGGATATTAATATCTGGATTACTCCCAGTGTAACAGCTAGTGAGAGTAGGCATAGCAGGATAGAGTAGATGAATGCATGGCTGAGGAGTTGGTGCGGGGGAGAAGGATTCACATTTTTGGATCATTGGAATGTCTTCTGGGGTAAAAGTGACCAATGTGAGAAGGATCGATTGCACCTGAATTGGTGAGGAACTAATATACTAGCAGGGAGATTTGCTAGAACTACTTGAGAGGATTAAAACTAGTAAGGTGTAGGGACCCAGGGAGATAGTGAGGAAAAAGATCAATCTGAGGCTGATGCAGTTGGGGAAAGGAGCAAGACAAACAGTCAGGCAAGCAGGAACACAGCAGATAATGCATTTTCTTTATATGCGAGAGGCTGAATGGGTAAAGCAGATGAACTCAGGACATGGTTGGGAATATGGGGCTGGGATATTATAACAATTACAGAGACATAGTTCAGGGATGGACAGGACTGTCTGCTTAATGTTACAGCGTATAGATGCTATAGGAAAGATAGAAAGGGGGTCAAGAGAGGAGGGGGAATGACATTTTTGATTAGGGATAACATTATGGCTGTACCTAGGGAGGACATTCCTGGGAGTACGCCCAGGGAAGTTATTTGGGGGAACTGAGAAATAAAAAAAAGATGTTCACCTTATTGGGATTGTACTATTGTTCTTCCAATAGTCAGCAGGAAATTGAGAGACGAATTTGTAAGGAGATCTCAGTTATCTGTAAGAATAATAAGGTGGCTATGGAGAGGATTTTAATTTTCCAAACATAAACTGGGATTGCCATAGTGTTAAGGGCTTGCTTGGAGAGAAATTTGTTAAGTGGGTACAAAAGAAATTCTGATTTCTTTTACAGAAAGTTTAAATCTTGACCTACTCATGGGAAATAGGGCAGGGCAGGTGACTGAGGTGTCACTGGGGGAGCACTTTGGGGCCGATGACGATAATAATATTAATTTTCAAATAGCAATGAAAAATATAGACTGGATCTAAAAGTTAAAGTTATAAATTGAAAGAAGGCCAATTTTGATGGTACGAGGCAAGAATTTTCAAAATTTGGTTGAGGGTGGATATTTACATGTAACAGGACAGCTGGAAAAAGAGAAGACTTCAAAAATGAGATAACAAGAGTCTAGAGACAATTTGTAACTGTTAGGGTGAAGGGCAAGGTTAGTAGATGTAGGGATTGCTGGCTGACTAGAGAAATTGAGGTTTTGGTCAAGATAAAGGAAGCATATATCAGATATGGACAGCAAGGATCAAATGAATTCCTCAAAGAGTATAAAGGCATTAGGAGTATATTTAAGCAAGAAATCAAGGGGGCAAAAAGGGGACATGAGATAGCTTTGGCAAAAAGGGTTAAGAAAAACCCAAGGGGATTCTATGAATACATTAAGGACAAAAATGAAATAAGGGAGAAAATAGGGCCTTTTAAAAATCAGCAAGGCTGGCTATGTGTGGAACCTCTGGAGGTGGGGAAATACTGTATGAATATTTTGCATCAGTGTTTACCTTGGAGAAGGATATGAATGATAGAGAACCTCTTGAAAAGTGACCATTTACAGAGAGGAGGTGCTGGATGTCCTAAAATGCATAACGGTGGATAAATCTCTGCGATCTGATCAGGTGCACCCAGAGGTCTGTGGGAAGCTAGGGAAGTGATTGCCGGGCCCCTTGCTGAGGTATTTGTATCATTGATAGTCAGTGGTGAGGTACCAGAAGACTGTAGGTTGGCTAATGTGGTGCCACTATTTAAGAAAGGTGGTAAGGAAAAGCCAGGGAATTATAGACTGATGAGCCTGACATTGGTGGTGGGCAAGTTATTGGAGGGAATCCTGAGGAACAGGATTTACATGTATTTGGAAAGGCAATGCCTGATTAGGGATAGTCAACATGACTCTGTGCATGAAAAATCATGTCCCACTAACTTGATTGAGTTTTTAAAAGAACTAACAGAGAGGATTGATGAGGACAGAGCAGTGAACACGGTCTGTACAGACTTCAGTAAGGCATTTGACAAGTTTCCTCATGATAGACTAGTTAATAAGGTTAGATAACTTGGAATGCAGGGAGAACTAGCAATTTGGATACAGAACTCACTCAAATGTAGAAGACAGAGGGTGGTGGAGAAGGGTTGTCTTTCTGACTGGAGGCCTGTGACCAGCAGTGTGCCACATGGGTTGGTGGTAGGTCCACTGCTTTTCATCATTTATATAAATGATTTGGATGTGAGCAAAGGAGGTATTTTTAGTAAGTTTGCAAATGACACCAAAATTGAGGGTGTAGTGGATAACAAAGAAGGTTACCTCAGAGTACAATAGGATATTGATCAGATGGGCCAATGGGCCAAAGAGTGCTTGATGGAGTTTAATTTAGGTAAATGTGAGGTGTACATTTTGGAAAGGCAAATTAGGGCAGAACTTATACACTTAATGGTAGGATCCTGGGGAGTGTTGCTGAACAAAGAGAACTTGATGCGCAGGTTGATAGTTCCATGAAAGTAGAGTCACAGTAGATAGGATAGTGAAGAAGGCATTTGGTATGTTTGCCTTTATTGGTCAGTGCACTGAGTGTAGGAGTTGCAGCTGTACAGGATGTTGGTTTTGGAATACTGCATTCAATTATGATCTCACTGCTATAGGAAGGGTGTTCTGAAAGATTTCAGAAAGGGTTCAGAAAAGATTTACAAGGATATTGCCAGGGTTGGAGAGTTTGAGCTCAAGGGAGATGTTGAATACAGTGGGGGCTATTTTCCCTGAAGCGTTAGAGGCTGAGGGTGACCTGATAGAAGTTTATAAAACATGAGGGACATGGATATGGTAAACAACCAAGGTCTTTTCCCCAGGGTGGAAGAGTCCAAAACTAGAGTGCATAGGTTCAAGGTGAGAGGGGAAAGATTTAAAAGGGACCTCAGGGGCAACTTTTTCATGCAGAGGTCGTGTGTGGAAAAAATGAGCCAGCAAAGGAAGTGGTGGAGACTGGTACAATTATAACATTAACAGGAATCTGGATGGCTATATGAATAGGAAGGGTTTAGAGGGATATGGACCAAATGCTGGAAGATGGGACTTGATTTATTTACGATATCTCGTCAGCATGGATGAATTGGACCAAAGGATCTGTTTCCATGCTATACAGCTCTATGACTCTCTATGACTCTAAATCCATTCTTGACATGATCTCGCCGAATGATACTATGGACTACATCTGAGTGAAGAAAAAAACTGAAAATCATTGTCCAATTGAATGCATAGAACATAGAACATTACAGCACAGTATAGGCCCTCGATGTTGCACTGACCTGTGAAACCAATCTGAAGCCCATCTAACCTACACTATTCCATTTTCACCCATATGTCTATCCAATGACCATATAAATGCCCTTAAAGCTGACGAATCTATTACTGCAGGCAAGACATTGCATGCCCCTACTACTCTTAGTAAAGAAACTACTTCTGACATTTACCCTCACCCTATATCTATCACCTAACAAAAACAGCCTCAAGTTCCTTAGCCCTTCCTCATAGTACCTTCCCTCCATACCTTGCAACATCCTCGTAAATCTCCTCTGAACCCTTTCCAAAGCTTCCACATCCTTCCTATAATGCGGTGACCAGAACTGTACCCAATATTCCAAGTGTGGCTGCACCAGAGTTTTGTACAGCTGCAGCATGATCTCATGGCTCTGAAACTCAATCCCTTTACTAGTAAAAGCTAACACACCGTATGCCTTCTTAATGACCCTATCAACCTGGGTGGCAACTTTCAAGGATCTATGTACATGGACACTGAGACCTCTCTGTTCATCTACACTACCAAGAATCTTACCATTAACCCAGTACTCTGCATTCCTGTTACTGCTTCAATGCAATGGCTGAATTGTTCAAATGAAAGCAGCAATTGCTGCTGAAACTCAGCAGGTCTGACAGCATATATAGGAAAAAAGTAGAATTAATGTTTCAAGTCCTGTGACTATTTATCAGAACTCCGCTTTACTTAAACTCCTTATCCAGAAACTTAGAGGACAACAGGAAATAGACTCATTGGAAAGTGGGCGGAGGCAGAATTATCTATGATGTGAACTTGTGCAGGATTTCATGAGCAGCCATATAGTTCACATTGGTAACCAACATCATAATGCAAGGTCCCATATGCAATGTAATATAATGACATTGGTTTCGGATCTCACCTCAGCCATAAGTCACAGGAGTACTAAAAGATTTAAGCACGAAACCTTTACAACATGCTTTTGAGACAAAATTAACTGGTCGAACTTTACAAGGGTAGTGCTATTCATGTAGTGTAGAATGGATTGTGTGTAAGAGCTACATGGGTTTACTTATGTTCAATATCTACAAAATAAAGTAGACATGACTAATACAGCCATATTATCAATTATAGTTCCTGGTATTGGTCATGGTGATTTCGAACTCTAATTCAATTTGACATAAAATCAACAAGCATAGAATCCAATACCCAAAGAGAGAAGGAACTACTGAACAATTTGTGGCCTATTAACTATTATCTGGAACTAACATCTGATGTTTTGCTTTGTTATAATAAATGTACATCACTAACTATTGAGAACAACAATTTAACATGTGTTAAAATGTAGTATTCAAATTTGGTTAACATGCCCAAAGATTGGAGTTCTAAAGTATCAATCCCAAGTTTCCATTGTCAAAAACTGGGGCTCTGATGGATCATTCCTAAATTTCAATACCTAAAAGGTGAGGCTGTCATGTTTTGTATCAGACTATTTTAGGACAGAATGGTCTACTGAGTTTATGAACATTTGACTTACAAATGCTTATGCAATTCTATATCGGGGTGTACTAATGTTAATATTAAAGATCTGACATGCACACATTTCTTTGTACTAATCAACAGCTATTTTAAGTTGTCTTGCATTGTATTCCATCTTGAATACAAATGGACTTGAGAACAGATTCAAGAATTGAGTTCATTCACAACCTAAGGCTGTGTGAATGTATGTATGTTTGTATTTTAAGAGATGTTTCCCCTCAATGTCTATTATGGCATTGCCAACATAAAAACAGCTTTTGAGACCCTGGTTCCATGATTTAGTGGTTACCTGATTCAGTGGATTGCTGGACAATTTTATTCTTAATTTGTCTTTCCCTCTGTTTTTGATCTTCATAGGTGGGCTCGCTCTTTGTCAGCTTGAAAGAGTGTGCCTGGCCAAGGCTTTGTCTAGGCCTTCCCTCAGTTTGAATAGCCAAAAGATTTTATAGCATTTACATTTTTCCCACCCAGAGGTAAGATTGATCTACACAAATTATTCTGCACTTTCTGAACAGCCATTTAACCAACAATGACACAATATTGGCCGGCAGTACAGCATGGAGATATAATTCACTACAAACAAGAGCTTAACAGATAGTTACAACTTCTGAAACTAGTTTTTTTTTCATTCTTTCATGGGAGTTGAGCATCCCTGGCAGCACAGCTAACTTCCTGGAACTATTGTAACCCAGATATTATCCTAAGGTACGCTGACAGGTTCCCTAACCTTGTTAAGGAATTCAGGATCCAGCAACACTGAAACAACAGTGATATATTTCCAAGTCAGGATGGTGAATGGCTTGGAGGGATTCTTGCAGGCAGTAATGCTCCCATGCATTTAATGCTCTGTCCTTGCAGGTAGTAATGGTTGTGGATTTGGAAGATACTGTCAAAGACATCTTGAATAATGTGAATGTTTGATTATATACTTAAGAGGGAAGTAATATTTGCACTACAGATTTTCCAAGCCTGAATATTGTCCAGCACTTATGGAATAAGGACATTGACTGAATCAATATTTGAAGTACAGAATCATGGAATCCCTACAATATGGAATTAGTCCATTCAACCCAATGAGTTCACACTGATCCACTGAAAAGCAATCCACCCCACTACCCTATTCCTCCTGCATATTCCACGACTAATCCACCTAACTAACACATTCCTGGACATGATGGGCAATTAAGCATTGCCAATCCACCTAATCTGCACATCTCTGGACAGTGGGCAGAAACTGGAGAAGCTGGCATCAATACACACAGACATGGGGAGAATGTGCAAACTTCCAAGGATGAAATCGAACCTGGGTTCCTGGCGCTGTGAGACAACAGTGCTAACCACTAAGCTAATGTGCTGCTAAGTAGCATTGACCATTGTACAACCACCAACCCTAACCTTGTCATGAAGCAGTTATTAATCATTAATGAAGCAGTTGAAAGTAGTTGCATTCAGAGCCCCTACACTGAGGAACTCCTGCAGTGATGTTCTGGGGCTGAGATGGTTAACCTCCAACACTACCATCACCTTCCTTCATTCTAGGCATAGCATCCAAATAGTTGAGAGTTGTTCCCCACAATTCTGATTGACTTCAATTTCGAGAAGGTGTTTTGATGCCATACGTAGTCATGTGTTGCTTTGACTTCAAAGACAATTACTCACAGGTCACCTCTGGTGTACTTTAGTCCATGCTTGCACCAAGGTTCAAATGAGGTCTAAAGCCAAGTAGCCCTGGTGGGATGAATACTGGTGAACAGATTATTACTGAGTAAACCAGCATTTGATTTCAGGATGCTTATGGAAACTGCTACTTCATTAATTGTTTAATTGTTCACGACCATTCACGACTGAATATGGTAGGACTTAGGGTTGGTGGATTGACTGTAAAATTGCTTAGATCTGTCTCTCACATGTTGGTTGTTATTTAGCATGTAAGTAGTTTGATATTGTAACCTCACCAGGTTTACAACTGATTTTAGACTATGCTTTGAGCTGCTCATTTTGGGAGCTCCTGTATTCTTTGCTGTACCAGAGTTGGTAGTATGATAGAGTGAGGGTCATTTTCCTCTTATGGTTCCAGTTTGTGACTAAGTGATTGTGGCCCACAGTACCTCATCATTAAGCTCAGTCCACGTTTGAGCTGCTAAATAAATCTGTTCTGAATCCATCAGCGCAAGTGGGTAACACACTTTGTCCTGGTTATACATTTACTTGTGAACATGATGACATCTATTTGTTCATGAGGACGCAGTTTTGTCAGATGTGCTGCCAGCGCGAGCCCGAGGCGGGATCCGCTCCCGCGCCCTGTCCAACGAGCGGCGCGGAATGGGGCGGGGCTCGCGCTGCCCGCTGTCAAAAGCTAACGGCTGGAGCGCGAGGCGCAGTCCAGGTGCGAGTCTCGCGCGTGTGTGGGGGAAGGGAGGGAGCATGGTCATGGCGCTGCGCCATTGCAACCGTTAGAGTGACTGTCAACCCTCGCCGCCTGTGGCCATGGAGACCCATTCTATCCACTGGTTCCGTAAGGGACTCCGGCTTCATGATAACCCGGCGCTCAAGGAAGCCCTCCGGGGTGCTAGCACCGTCCGTTGTGTGTACATCCTCGACCCTTGGTTCGCCGGTTCGTCCAACGTTGGTGTGAACCGCTGGAGGTAAGGGGACCATCTCCATGTGGGTTCGTTATTGCGGGGAGGTTCCTTGTACCTTGTCGTGGGTTACCGTCTGGTCGTAGAGTTTTGTGCATTCTGTGGGGAACGGCTGACAACGAGGATAGTTATGTAGCTTGTGAGTCGGACAGCTCTGTTTTGAGTTTCACACGCAAGCAAATTTATAAAACACTTCATTAAAGTTCTGCACGTCTGTTAATTGTTGCGTTTTTTCCCTAAAAAAAAGACTTCTGAGGCAACAACATAATTGAACAGAGTGGGATTAAAGTGCCGGTGGAGTATGTAATTGGAATAACGGTCAGAAAGCAAAAAATGGTGGTATATGTTTTCCAGATTTGGGGCTAGCATTACTCAGGGGCCAGTGTCTCGGGTAAATGTTTTTATTATATAAGTAACACGGTTTTGAGTTTACAGATGATGTGACAGCGTGATTCTACGTATTAACCGAAGCTTTTGCAATCCTCTAAGGTTTGTTTTTGATACACTGAATCATTTGCAAAATACATTGCAACACGAGCAAAAGTTTAGGCCTACTCTATTTTTATATATGCTGCTAAGTATTTCAGTGTATACTGGCATGTTACCCAGTGCTTTTAAATACTCAAACGTTATAAATGACGGCTGGTTACAGCAGGCACAAAGTGTAGGGAGTACAGTATTACTTGAAAAATATCTTGCGAAGAGGAAACCTATTAGCAGGAGTTGAATAAAGCAGCAAGTGATTGTGCTGTAATCTGTTCATAGAAAACCTGGTTGTTCTGACTGATTAACCTAACATGTCAAGGCATTCCCCACCCAATCCCCGTTTTGTGAACTATTTACGGGCTATATAACCTCCAGTGTTGGCCAATAAAATGAATAATCCTGACATGGTATTGAATCCATACTTTTCAGTGTTCAAACTCTGCTAACTTACAATTATAATATCTTCCAGTTTACATACAAACATCCTATTGCAGATAGCAACATAATGTTTTAAAATGCTTTCCTCTGATCGAGAGTGGTAGATCACAGGGGAAGGAGCTAAATGCGAAGGGATTAAATGAGTAAATGTGTATATGGTGAAATGGGTTCGTTCTTTGATAAGAGACTGGGTCAATTGGATAGATGAAGAAGAGAGGACATTAGGTGACGAGAAGTTCCATTTGCGATGAAATGCTAGTTGAACACTGTCTAATATCCAGGGATTGAACACCGAAGCATGTCCACCTACACGTGATGTCTCAGGACTGTACAATCTGTGTATCTGCTCTGCCTGGTGGACACTCCTAGTCTCCAGCTCACCATAAACAAAACGAAGAGGACGTGCTAAATATTAAAGTGTGCATCTCCTGTGAACGTTTTCCTTCTGTCTTTTTAAAATTTTGTTGTTGGCATTTCTTTTCTAAAATCCCGTAGTCTTGGACCTGCCATAAATTAGGTCACCCTATCTGCCAGATTTGCTCAAACACGCATGTGTCAACTTTAACAATGCATATAGAAACTCGGGCAGCGATTTGCATGCACAGGAGCACCCTAGATATACACAAGCTAAAACATCGTCGTTTCTTAGCTCTCCCAAATATCGGGATTCTGACCTATAGCTTCCAAAGAGGCATACCTTGTTTAATTATCGAATATGTAAGTAAAATAAATTTTTAGCAGAAACGGAATCCAGACGTGCACCTTGAAAAAGAACATCAAAGGAGGCTTGTCTAATCTTAAACAAAAGAAGAAATTGATGGAGAAACTCAGCAGGTTTGGCAGCATCCTTGCGGAGAAATCAGAGCTAATGTTTCAAGTCAAATAACTCTCCAGTTCTGACCAGACCTGCTAAAGCAGACCTGACCAGACAGGCTAAAAGCACGCTGCAGTTTGTTTAGTCAGGACTGGAAGAAGATTGGTGGTTCTAACTTGTTTTAGCTATTTTATGTTGGTTGATATTCGCAATAACTGGCTCTTTTACATAAAGCTTCTTGAATCGATGTAATGAAAAACCGCTTAAAATAACTATACAGTTATTAAATAGGAAGGCAATCCCTGCATACAACCAAAAAAAATTGCATGCTGGAAATCAGGAGAAAAAAACCAGAATTCCTGGAATAAAACTCAGCAGGTTTGGCAGCATCCTTGGAGAGAATGCAGAGCTAATGTTTCGAGTCGAATAACTCTCTTCAGTTCTGACCCGACCTGCTGAGTTTTATTCCAGGAATTCTGTTTTTTCTTTCTGATTTCCAGCATCCACAGTTTTTTAGGTGTGTGTGTGTATAGGGATTAACTCCCTGTTTAATTACTGTGTATTTATTTTAAGCGGTTTTTCGTCGTATCAGTTCAAGAAACTTATGTATAAGAGCCCGTTATTGCGAATATAAACCAACATAACATAGTTAAAACAAGTTAGAACTACTCATCCTCTTCCAGTCCTTACTAAACTGCATTGTGCTTTTAGCCTTATTGTTTCAGACGTCTGATTCATGTTGATGGAAAATTCTCATTAAAGTAGCATTCGATTCAGTGGTTTTAACTTATCGTTCAATTTAACAGATGGAGGCATAGTTATCTCTATTTTTATATCAGACACTCATTGAAACAATATTCATGTGCTAAATATTCCAATGTACGCTGGAAAGGAAAAGGAAACATGAATAGGGCCGGAGATTGAGATTGTGAACTGTTCTTGCGATGCCTTTAACTTCGTAATGTGCAAGAATATAAAATCAATCAAGAAAAAATTGTTTCCGGTCTGATCTAGGCCACCTTCTGTGAATGTGTGACGCAGATTTATCCAAATAGTGACCTGCGGTGCTGGATACGTCAATAACAAAACAATGATTCATGTTGTAACATTTAATTCCTTTGAGCATGTACAATGTCAAAGGAATAACTTGGCAACTATCTTTTTCTCTTAAAGTAGGTCATTTAATCAGTGATTTTTCTTGTATTCTGCCAGTGAAATAACTCGGTGATTATAATATCGCCGGAGTAGAACCATTTTGAGCAGGCAGCTGGACGACGATCGGGAACGAACACTACAGAAAACTGACGGAAGCAGGGAGCTGTGCTCTGCTAGGAACGTGCTTTTAGTCTCGCTACAATAAAAAAATGTAATAGCCATTCCGAAGCGGCAAGCTGTTCACCATAGACGAGAAGACAATATAACATTTACCCCTTTACGGGCCGACTACTGCCGCCCGCGTTTCTCGTCTTTTGTTTCAAATATTCTTGTAAAATTCTGTGATGGTTACATACGTTGCATACAATTCGAAAGCTAGATATTAATGGGCGAGGGGAGAAGTAGGACGATTTGATTTGGCATGACGATTTGGACTTTAATGGCCTTTCCCTGTTGAGCTGTTTTTGTTTTGCTGCAAGCTGTAGTGTGTCCCTTGGCGTTTAATTCCATACAATGTGCCATTCTGAAACATTTTACATTTTCATTTTTCTCCAAGCCTGCTTTTTACAGGCACCAGTGTCTTCCCCACTACAGCCAACAAGGGCATCGCACAGAATGGATGAACGAGGGGGCGGGCAGGGAAGATCTAATGGAGGAAGGTCTTTTTCACCAACAGCCAAGTATATCCGGAATAAACCGCAACTGCGGATGCGAGAGATGTAAAACAATGCGCTGGAGAAACGCAATGTGCCTATCGGCACCTGTATAGAGAATAACGGTTAATATTTTGAATCCAGTGACCCTTTGTCAGAACTGAATCCAGATGGTCAACAGGATCCACCGTATTCTTTTTTTTTTACAAACGAGGAATTTTGAGAAAGACTAGCAGCTAACATAAAGGGAGATCTTACATTCTGGAAAGGCATATACAGGGATTAGTCAAAGGAGGAATAGGACTGCTCAGAGACCAATTACAACATTTTAAAACAATGTGTATCGGTATTTGAATAGGAAGGGTTTCCAGAGAAATGGGCCAAATGCTAGCAAATGGGACTAGATTAATTTAGGATATCTGGTCAGCATGGACGAGTTGGACCAAAGAGTCTGGTTCTGTGCTGTACATCTCTGACTCTAAATGGCTGAGGTGTTAAATGAATGTTTTGTATTTGTCTTTTAGAACAGAGGAAGATGGTGCCTGGGCTCTGGTGACAGAGGAAACTGACCTTAAAAAAAGGGTTTAAAGTTGATAAGTAAAAAGTTTTTAATAGATTGTTGGCAAAGTTGTCAAGTTATTAGAATGGGATGAGATCCACTCAAGGATTTAGATAAATGAGATTATGGCTAGTACCTTTACAATTTCTTTCAATCTTCCCTGGATTCAAGGGAGATGCCTGAAGACTGAAAAATTGAAGTGTTTGTTCAAGAAAGGTTTGATAATCCCAGCAATTGCAGAGCGGATAGTTTAACTTCGGAGGAACAACTTCTAGGAACAGTTCGGAACAGAATTAGTAGTCATATGGGAAGAGTCAGCACAGATTTCTAAAGGGGAAACCATGTTTAACAACTTACTAGCATGTTTGTTTTGAAGAGCTGCCAGTCTCAATGAGAGTCGTGTTGTTGTGGTATACATGCATTTCCAGATACAGTGCCACACTCTGACCTGTGAGGAAATTTATAGGTCATAGAATTAAAGAAACAGTAGCAACATGAATACAAAATTGACAGAGTCATAGTTTTTTTTTCAGCCTTGAAGGCTTTTAGTGGAGTTCCCCAGGGATTGGTATTGGGAGCCATGCTTTTCTTGAGGTTTATTAATAATCTGGATCTTGGTATGCAGGGGAAAATTTCAGAGTTTGCAAATGACACTAAACTTGGGAAAATTATAAATTGAGAAGAACAGAATGGAACTCCATAAGGGCATTGACAAGTTGATGGAGGCAATAAGATATAGGAGCAGAAATTAGGCTATTCAGCCCATCCAGTCTACTCTGCCATTCAATCATGGATGATAAGTTTTGCAACCCCAATTTCCTGCTTTCTCCCCGTAAGCTTTGATTCCCTTGACAATCCAGATCTTAACCATCTCTGTCATAAATATACTCAATAACCTGGCCTCCACAGCCATCTGAGGCAATGATTTCTGCAAATTCACCACTCTGTGTGAAGTTTTTCCTTACCTCCATTCTAAAGGGTCTTCCCTTTACTATGCCTTCATGTCCTAGTCTGTCCTGCCAATGGAAATATCTTTCTCACATCCACTCTCAGTATTCTGTAAATTTCAATTACATTCCCTCCTTTTCCAAACTCCATTGAATATGGACCCATAGTTCCTCATATGTTTAGCCTTTCATTCCTGGGATCATTCTGGCGAACCTGCTCCTGGGCCAGTACATCCTTCCTAAGGTATGGGGCCCAAAATTGCTCACAATACTCTAAATGTGCTCAAAGGTTGTGGAATATCACTAGTCACTGGCTTCCATTTTGAGAAGGACCCTTTTTTTCCCCCCACTTTCTGCCTTCTGCCAGACAGCCAATCTTCTATCCATGCTAGTACCTTGCCTCTAACACCATCTTACTCAGCAGCCTCCTTTGTGACACCTTGTCAAAGGCCTTCTGAAAGTCTAGATAGCACCCATTAGCTCTCCTTGGCTGCTCGTTACCTTCTCCAAGAATTCCAATAGATTTGTCAGGCATGATCTCCCCTTGATGAAACCATACTGATTTTACCATGCATGTCCAAGTATTCAGAAATCTCATTCTTCATAATGGACTCCAATCTTCTCAATGATCAAAATCAGACTAATTGGACTATAATTTTCTGTCTTTTGCCTAATTCCCTTCTTAAACAGGGGGTTACGTTAATGATTTTTTTCCAATTTTCTTGGACACTCCCTGACTGCAGTGGTTCCTGAAAGATCACCACTACATTCTCCACTGTCTCTTCAGCGATGTCCTTCAGAACTCTGGTGTGTAGCCCATCTAGTCCAGATGATTTATCCAGCTTCAGACCTTTCAGTTTTTCTAGTACCTTCTCTTGGTGATGGCCACCATACTCATCTCTGTCCCCCAACACTCGAATTTTTGGGATATTACTCGTGTCTTCCACCGTGAAGCCTGATGCAAAATATTAATTCAGTTCCTCTGCCATTACTTTGCTCCTCATTACTATTTCTCTAGCATCATTTTCCATGGCCCAATGTCCAATTTTGGTTCTTGTGCCCTTTATATATTTAAACAAACTCTTGCAATTTTTTTTGTTACTGTCTAGCTTATCCTCACAATCTTCTCCCTCATTTCTTTTGTCATTCTCTTCTGGTCTTTGTAGGCTTCCCAATCTTCTGATTACCCACTACTCTTCGCCACATTATAAGCCTCCTCTTTTGCTTTTATACTGTCCCTGACTTCCCTTGTCAGCCGTGGTTGCCTCATTCACCCTTTAGTATGCTTCTGTTTCCTCAGGATGAAGTTTTGCTGCATCTCCTGAATTATTCCCAGAACTCCTGCCATTGCTGCTCCAGTCTTTTCTGCTAGGCGCCTCTCCCAGTCAATTCTGGTCAGCTCCTCCCTCATGCCTCTGTAGTTGTCTTTATCCAATTGTAATACCATTACATTTGATTCCACTTTCTCTCCCTCAAATTGCAGAGTAAATTTGAAAATATTGTGGTCACTGCCTCCTAAGGGTTCGTTCACCTTCAGCTCCCTTATCAAGTCTGCCTCCTTACACAACACTAAGACATTCATACTAAATCCAGATTTGCCTGTTCCTTAGTGAGGTTCACCACAAGTTGCTCCAAAAAATCATCTCGCAGACATTCACAAATGCCTTTTCTTGTAATCCACAAATAACCTGATTTTCCTAGTCCATCCATGTATGGAAATCCCCCATGATCACTGTATCCTTGCCTTTTTCTATGTTTGCCCCAAATCCTGACTGCTGTTTCGATGTCTATGCATAATTCCCATTATGGTTGTTTTTTACCTTTGCAATTCCTCAACTGGACCACACAAATTCTACATCATCTGATCCTAGTTTGTTTCTTGCTAATGATTTGATTTCATTTCTTACTAATAAGGCAATCCCACTCTCTGTACACCTATCTTTTCAATAGGATATAAATCCTTGGATATTTAGCTGCCAGTCCCGATCCTCTTGCAGTTACAGCTCAGTCATGCCCACCACGTCATTCCTGCTAATTTCAATCTGTGCCAAAAACTAATTTACCTTATTTCCTATGTTGCATGCATTCAGATACAACACTTTCAGTCCTGTATTGACTGTCCCTCCTCTCATTGTCACTGATTTATCCAGTATGCTTGAAGGTTGATTCCTAACCCTTTCCAAACATTCTGATCTATAATTAATTGTGTGCTGGAGATTTGAATAACCTCTGAGTTTTCATTTCTTTTCATACCCTTCCATGCAGTTGAATCCACACCTACAGATGTTAACCTGCTGCTTTGTTTCCCTTTGGCCATTATAGTCTTGTGTTTTACCTTTCCCTATCACACCACACCACCACCCCCCCCCCCCCCCACCCCCATCACTTTCTAGTTTGAAATTCTGTTGACCACTCTCTTTACACTTTGAAATAGGCAGATAGGAGGTTCACAGAAGTGTGAGGTAATGCACTTTGGTCAGAAGAACATTGGAAAAACAATATGAAATAGGGTACAATTCTAAAAGTGGTGTTGGAGCAGTGGGATATGAATATATATGTGCAACACAAGTGGAGCGAGCAGTTAATGAAGCATTGTACTTTATTGGTAGGGGCATAGAGTACAAGAGAAAGCAAGTTGTGTTGAAATTCTTTAAGATGCTTGTTAGACCTCAGCTGGAATATGTACAGTTGTGGGTGTCTAATTATAAGAAAGATATAAATTCATTGGAATGCAGAAGTGATTTACAAGAATGGTTCCAGAAATGAGAAACTTAAGTCATGAGCCTAGATTGAAGAAGTTGAAACGGTGTTCCTTGGAGAGAAGGCGGCTTAGAGGAGTTATGATAGAGGCTTTCAAAGTCATGAGTGGGCTGGGTAGAGTAGATAGGGAAAAGCTGTTCTCGCTTGTAAAAGGATCAAGAGACATTGATTTGAAGTGATCTGCAAAAGAAGCAAAGTTGAGATGAAGGGAGAAAGAAGCCATTTTCATACAGTGAGTAGTTTAAGGTAGAGAATGCAATACCTGGAACTGTTCTGGAAGCAGCTTCAGTAGAGGGATTCAAGAGCACTGGATGATTATTTTGAATACAAATGATGTACAAGGATATCAGGAAAATGCATAAGCTTGACACTCGTTAATAGAATGGTACATGCACAATGTGCCACATGGCAGCATCCTTCTGTGTCAAGACCATTTTTGTAAGGCCTCAAAGATATTGCATATGGATCGTAGCCTGGTGGTTTTGTGGTCCAATGTGTTTTCCTGCATTAAGGTGGAGGGACGATTGGTGCAACCAACTGACTGGAATATTCCACAGTAATGTGGTCAGACCTATCCTTTGCAACCCAATAGTACCTTAGCATGTAGGGACACTTGACTGCAAAGAGTCCACCTGCTTCCACATAAGCTCTATGCTGTTAGGATGAGGACAAAGTTGGAGATGTTTTGTATGGAGATTTATACATCTCCATCAGCTGATATGGACCACTTTCAATCTCTCCAAAAATGGATATCAGACTGGATGATCGCCACAGCACAGGTGTAAATTAAAGCAATGCTGAATGCCAGCTATCTGTGGGGAAGTGTGCCCAGTTTCTATTTCACTATAATTATGCACTACTTCCAGTTGTTAGCACATGCTGCAACCCTTCCCCACATTTCAAACACCATTAGGTACTCTGAACTGATGGTGCAAGATTCAAAGGACACGTTGTCCTGATTTTCTAAGGAAGTGCTCTTGTTGCAATACACTTTGGCTTTGGAAGCCAATTTGAACTGATTACAGACTGACTAAATGATAGCAATTTTGTCTGTAACTAGGGATGCTTTGATCTGAATGCCTGAGACTGTCACCCCTCTTCTGTGGTTGGATATTCACTGATGGGCTCAGCAAACAATTTGATACAGAACACCGGCAAGACTGGAAGAGAGAGAGAGAGGACAACACTGAATCCAGATTTAATTCAAAGTCTTTCTGACTCCCTCTTTGAATGAAACTACACAACTGATTCATGTAAAGCATTTGGATCCAATTATGCAATCCATCCGCAAACTTAATTTTGGAGTACGCACCTATCATGTGGATACGTCATTTTTAATTGAAAAACCTTCGGATGAAGCAGGTGCCACCACCCTTGTATTTAGATTATCAATTGCAGAGTGACCAAGGCTATTGGAGAACTTCCAGACAGGAACAGTATTGATTTGAAAGATAGGTATTCCTCGCTTTTCACATTCACTCCACGCCACTTTGCATTATGAAAGACAGGGACACGAATGGTTATTGCAGGTTCCAGGATTTAGATGTTTCAGTAAGAACAGAGAAAATGGTTTAAAGTGTGGGGTGGGTAGTGACATTGTTAGTCAAGGGCAGTATTATGGTTGCAGAAAGGACGTTTGAGGACTTGACTACTAAGGTAGTGTGGGCTGAGATTAGAAACAGGAAAAGAGAAGTCCCCTTGTTGGGAATTTTCTATAGGCCTCCAAATAGTTCCAGAGATGTAGAGGATAGGATAGCAAAGCAAAGATGATCCTTGATAGTAGCTAGAGTGACAGGGTAGTTGTTATGAAGGCTTTAACTTTCCAAATATAGACTGGGAATACCACAGTTCAAGCACTTTAAATGGGTCAGTTTTTGTTCAATGTGTGCAGGAGGGTTTCCTGACACAGTATGTAAGGCCAACAAGGGGTGAGGCCACATTAGATTTGATACTGGATAATGAACCCAGGCAGGTGTTAGATTTGGAGGTAGGTGAGCATTTTGGTGATAATGACCACCAATGCGGTTATGTTCCCTTTAGTGATGGAAAGGGATAGGTATATACAGCAGGGCAAGAGTTGTAGCTGGGGGAAAGGCAGTTATGAAGCGATTAGGCAAGGTTTAGGATGCATAAGATGGGGAAGGAAATTGCAGGGGATAGGCACAATTGAAATGTGGAGCTTATTCAAGGAACAGTTACTGCAGATCCTTGATAAGTATGTACCTGTCAGACAGGAAGCTGTTGAGCCTGGGAGCTGTGGTTTACTAAGTAATTTGAATCTCATGTTAAGATGCAATGTGATGGCTCATTTAGGGCACTTGAGAGTTTCATCAACCAGGAAAGACCTAAGAGCTAGATAAGAAGAGCCAAGATGGGACATGAGAAGTTGTTGGCGGATAGGATCAAGGAAAACTCTCAGGCTTTCTATAGGTATATCAGGAATAAAAGAATGACTAGAGTAAAATTAGGGCCAATCAAGGATAGTAGTGGGAAGTTGTGTGTGGAGATAGCGGAAACGCTAAATGAATACTGGAAAAAGTATTCACACTGGGAAAAAGACAATTTTTTGTTGAGAATACGGAGATACGGGCTACTAGACTAGATGGGATTGAGGAGGTGTTAGCAATTCTGAAAAGTGTAAAAATAGACAAGTCCCCTGGGCCAGATAGGATTTATCCTAGGATTCTCTGGGAAGCCAGAGAGGACATTGCAGAGCTTTTGGCTTTAATCTTTATGTTGAAATTGTCCACAGGAATAGTGCAAGAAGACTGGAGCATAGCAAATATTGTTCAAGCAGGGGAGTAGAGACAATCCTGGTAAATATTGACCAGTGAGCCTTACTTTGGTTGTGGGTAAAGTGTTGGAAAGGGTTATACGAGAAGATTTATAATCTCGAAAGGAATAAGTTGATTAGGGATAGTCAACACGGTTTTGTGAAGTGTAGGTTGTGCCTCACAAACCTTACTGAAAAAGTGACCAAACAGGTCATGGATTTCAGTAAGGCATTTGGTAAGGTTCCCCATGGTAGGCTATTGCACAAAATATGGAGGCATGTGATTTAGCCGTTTGGACCAGAAATTGGCTAGCTGAAAGAAAACAGGATGGTAGTTGATGAGATCTATTCATCCTAGAGTTCAGTTACTAGTGATATACCACAAGGATCTGTTTTGACTCCACTGCTGTTTATCATTTTTATAAATGACCTAGATGAGGGCGTAGAAGGATGGGTTAGTAAATTTGTGGATGACACTAAGGTCGGTAGAGTTGTGGATGGCACTGAAGGACGTTGTAGGTTACAAAGGGGCATAGGTGAGCTGTAGAGGTGGGCTGAGAGATGGGCAAATGGTGTTTATTGTGGAAAAGTGAGGTGATTCACTTTGGAAGGAGAAACAGAAATGCAGAGTACTGGACTAATGGTAAGATTCTTGTTAGTGTAAATGAGCAGAGAGATCTCTGTCCAGGTACATAGATCCTTGAAAGTTGCCACTCAGGTTGATGGGGTTATTAAGAAAGCATACTTAAGAAGGTGTGTTAGCTTTTATTGGCAGAGGGATTAAATTTCAGAACCATGAGGTCATACTGCAGGTGTACAAACCTCTGGTGCAGCCGCATTTGAACTATTACATATAGTTCCAGTCACCGCATTATGGGAAGGATGTGGAAGCTTTGGAAAGGGTTCAGAGGAGATTTATAAAAATGCTGCCTAGTATGGAGGGAAGGGCTTATGAGTAAAAGTTGAGGGACATGAGGCTGTTTTTGTTAGAAGGTTGAGAGGTGACATAATTGAGACATAAGATAATCAGGGTTAGATAGGTTGGACAGTGAGCCATTTTCCTTGGATGGCGAAGGTTAGCACGAAAGGACATAGTTTTAAATTGAGGGGTGATGGATATAGGACTGATATCAGAAGTAGTTTCTTTACTCAGTAGTAGGGGTGTGGAACATGCTGTCTGCCATAGTAGTAGACTCACCAACGTTAAGGCATTTAAATAGTCATTGAAAAGGATATGGAAGAGAATGGAATAGTGTCGGTTAGACAGGCTTCAGATTGGCTCTCGATGGTTTCACAGGTCGGCACAACAAAGGGCCTGTTCTTCACTGTAATGTTCTATGTTCTAAAATGTCCATCCACGCTACCACCATTTCCCTGCACTTGCCCCATATCCTTCTAAACTATTCCTATCCATTATCCAAATGCCTTTTAAATTTAAGTGTACCTGCCTCAACCACTTCTGCTGGCAGCTCATTCCATATGCATAGTACCCTCTGTGTAAAAATGTTGCCCCTCAGGTTCCCTTTTATTCCCCACCCCCAACCTTAAACTGATGGCCTCTACTCCTTGAGACCCCAACCCTGGAAAAAAGGCTAAGTGCATTTACCCTATCCATGCCTCTCATGATCTTTTACACCTTTTTAAAGAAAGAAGTCCTAGCTTGTCCAACCTCTCCCTAGAACTCAGATCATTGAGTCCTGGCAACAACCATATACATTTCTTCTGCACTCTTTCCATTTTATAACATCCTTCCTATAACAAGGTGACCAAAACTGAACACAATACTGTAAATGCGACCTCACCAATGTCCTGTACAACTACAACATAACTTCCCAACTTCTATATTCAGTGCCCTGACTGATGAAGGCCAGTGTGCCAAAGCCGCCTTCACTGCCCTTTCTTCCCGTGACTCCAACTTCAGAGAACCATGCACCTGTGATCCCTCTTCCACTAGACTCTTGAAGGGCCTATTATTCACCATGAAACTCCTACCTTGATTTGACTTGCCAATATACAAGACCTCACACTCTATATTAAACTCCATTCACCATTTCTGGGCCCACTTCCCCAGCTAATCAAGGTCCTACTGCAATTTCTGATAACCTTCCTCACTGTCTACGATACTGCCTATTTTAGTGTCATCTGCAAACTTACTAATCATGCCTTGTACATTCTCATCCAAATATTGCTGTTTCTTATCTATAACAATGCCAGAAGTGGATACTACAGATGCTGGAGATTAGAGTCAAGATTAGAGTGGTGCTGGAAAAGCACAGCAGGTCAGGCAGCATCTGTGGAGTAGGAAAATCAACATTTCGGGCAAAAACCCTTCATCAGGAATGAGAAAAGCATCATTCCTGATGAAGGACTTTTGCCCAAAGCATCAATTTTCCTGTTCTTCGGATGCTGCCTCACCTGCTGTGCTTTTCCAGCACCACTCTAAAATTTAGTACGGCTAACCCACCTAACCTGCATATCATTAGATTGTGGGAGGAAAGCAAAGCACTTGGTGGAAATCCAAACAGACCTAGGAAGAATGGCCATATGGAGTTTGCACATGGTCACCCAACACTCCATTAGAACCAGAGCACCAGGAAAATTGATTTTTCAGGCAAAAGCCCACCATCAGAATCAGGCTTTTGCCCGAAACGTCAATTTTCCTGCTCCTCGAATGCCGCCTGACCTGCTATGCTTTTCCAGCACAACTCAAACCTTGACTTTAATCTCCAGCACCTGCAGTATTCACTTCCGCTATACTAAATTTTCCCTAGTGTCCAGGAATGTGCATGCTAGGTGGATTAACCAGAGTAAATGTGGATTTTTGGGTTAGGGTAGGAGTTTGAGTCTGAATGGGATGTTCCTTAGAGGGTAGGCAGGGAGGGGCTGATTGGCCTCTTTCCATGCTGTAAGGATTCTATGTTTCTAAGTCATGTGCTGTATATCATTCTAGTTACCAAAGAGCAGTTGTGAATGAACCCAGCCAACAAGATAATTAACTTTGGGATTCAAAATAAATGGATTAATAGTATGGTGTTTTGAATTTTCTGCCCAACTAGGACTTGTACATGACATCTTGCAGCTTTATCACAGAGGCTTTTGATCAGTTGTCACCTCCAGAATATTGGTGCAATATTCAACAATGATCATCCCACTGAATATCAAAGGGAGATGATTTGATCATGGTTGTTGGAAATTATTATTATCAGGCACTTTATGGCAAAAATGTTATTTATGACTTTCTTTTACAGTTGTTCATGAATACCTCTACTTTTGACCTTTTTATGATGGAATGTCTTTGATACAGATGGTTGGGCGAAGGGTACAACACTGAGAAATTCCTCAGTGAACTTCTAAAGCTACAACTGCAAAGTGGAAAATACAACGCTAACAACAAAACCTACCTTTTTTTCCACTTCAACAGAAGGAATGTCATCTAGGTCTGTTTACAACATGATGTCCACATCATTGTTCCTTTCTGTGCTCTGCACAGACTGTAATGATTACAGGCTAAAATTATGTTTTCCTCCTGTTTCCAAAATACAAGAAAGGAATCAAATTGTCTTTTTATCCATCAGGTTCTTGCTTCAGTGCTTAGAAAATCTAGATACTAGTCTTGCGGAGCTAAACTCCCGGCTGTTTGTTATACGTGGGCAACCTGCTGATGTCTTTCCCAGGCTTTTTAAGGCAAGTTCTTGTGAATCATATGCAATGTCTGTAAATAGTAAACACCTGTAAATTTGCTGTAACTAAGCTTGCCTCTAAGTTGATATTTATTTTCAAAATGTTCCTTTGAAGTTCCAGAGTTTGCATTGTATTTACTTTGTAATTTGCTATGATTCAAGTGATGGTAGGTAAGAATTTGAAAAACTCAGTTCTTTTAGTTAGCACATAACATACATTTTTCATAAACCAGTAAAGAGACTAGTGATGGTTTGCTTTTAACCTGGTAGAAAAGTTTCCAAAAGGTTAAAATGAGCTTTTAGTATTCATTTTAGAAGATTGACTTTTCTGAGTCACCATTGCCAACTTCTCGTCTGAGATATCATTTGGTATTTAAGTTGACTCATCCTCTATTTGGTCAATGTAGTCAATATTTGCTTATATTGCTAGATCATTTTGATAGGGTTTGGCCACTAAATAGTTTGTCTTGTCCTTTGATCACAAGGTATGATTCTAACAAAATGTGAGATTAGAGTTCAATACCCTGCCCATTTGGTGTTAAAAGTAGAGTCTGTAGTGTAGTTTCCAACTTGAAAATACTGTGGTTTCCTTTCAGGTAAACAACATAGGTAGTTATAATGAGATAATATGACAGCCAGTGGTCTGCCAATGGGCACAGCATCACCAATATTGTAGCAGTGATTGAACTAGGGATCAGAAGGTTTGGATGTTTTCTCTCCTTGCTGACTAGAACTATAAAACAATGGTATCCTCTCACCTTTGCAATGAAGATTGAAAAAAAAATCACTGAAGATTCTGCAGTTCAACAAGAAACCCAAGTGTGATGTATGTCGATACCGATCACCATGATATCAGTAACACCTGTATTATTCTTAATTATCATTGATTCCAATGAATATTGGATGAGGAATAAGTGGTTGTTATGTATTTTTCCAATCTTTCCAGAGATAGGCTGAAGCATTTTGAGATAAAACAAGATACAAATTGTTCAATAACTTGACAACAGCCATTATTTGTAAAATAGTTTATTGGATAGTAAGACTTGACTAAATGACAAATAATATCCCAAATCTTATCAGCAGGTTCACTTAACTTTACCCAAGGAGAATTTTAATTTTGACATATCCTGGACTTATGACCAAGTTTCTCAATTCAAGGAACTGGATTAATTCCACTGGTCACTAAATCTTACAATTGAGCAGTCATGATCCAGTTAATTAAGTGTCCAAGTGCAAGGTATTGAACTTCAATTTTTGGGGGAAAATTTCTGTAAGATAGTTTATGATGTTCTAAAGAATCATTACTCTTAATCTAACAGGAATGGAATATTAACCGTTTGACATTCGAATATGATTCTGAGCCATTTGGTAAAGAACGCGATGCAGCCATCAAGAAGCTGGCTAGTGAAGCTGGTGTTGAGGTCATTGTCAAGATTTCACACACATTGTATGACCTGGATAGGTATGTACTCTGTTAAATATTTAAACTAATGTAGTGATAGCAAATGCATGGCTCTGCTAAATTAAAACTATCCAAAATATTGTAATGGAAATGAGGTGCAAGCAAGGTTCCTAGGATTTTGAAATGTTCTATTTAAACACTGTAGTTAAAACACAAACAAAAGGAAGGAGAATTTAGAATAACTTAAATAGTAGAAAACTTAACTGAATACTCAAAACAGTAACTTAAATCAACTGTTCTAATATAGTAACATCCCATAAACCCACCCACGACAAAAAGGTAAATTTAAACACAGATTCTTACAGGCAGGAGGCAACAACATCCAGAAAGATTTCAGAGAGAAAGTTAGTTAAGAATGACTTAGTGAAGCTTGCAATCCTTCAGGACTCCAACATCTTGTGACTACTACAGCTTAAAAAAAACTAAAAAACTCTGAACTAGGAGAAATGGCCACTCCCCTTCCATTGTTAAACTGTTTTCACTTTCTAGCCCTAGACTCTTTGGCACCTCTGCCATTACAACTCCCTACAAAACAAACCAGGACAAAATAATCTTTTTAAAGTGAAAGCTTTGTCACAAGTATAATTAGTAGGGTTTAGTGCTATGCAATGATTCAAGTAATTAGAAGCTGAGATAAATACACTTCATTCACCAACAGATTTATTCTATCATCCAGTGTTCAATATCTGTGATCTTACCTAAGTATTTTTCATACTGGCATCCTTGGGTTGTCTCAAGTCAAAGAATAGCTTTTCTTCTTTCTTTCCTCCTATGTTTCTGTAATATGCCAGTACCTTTCTCTTTTTTTCTAATCTTCACAGGATCTCAGATCTGTCAAAGTGCAGAAGAAGTTAGTTCAGCTCATCATGTCTGCACTGGTTCTCTGAAAACTTTGTCTTTGTTAATCTCCTGCCTCTCTCTTGTAGTTGTTTCTATTTCCAGTAAATGCCCTTTGAATGTCTCAATTGAACTTGCCTTCACCACCCTTCCAGGGAGCATGTTCTAGACCCTGACTACTCACTGTATGAAAAAGTTTTATTTCTCCCTTTACATTTGCAAAACACTTTAAAACTGTGTCTTTTAGTTTTCCATCCACTTATGAGTGGTACCACTTTCCTCCATTTACTCTGCCCTCCCTCGCAATTTTGAAAACTTCTCGGATTTCCTCTTAGCCATCTTTCCAAGGAAATTAGTCCCAAATTCTCCAATTTTTTTCTTATAACCAAAGTGTCTCATTCCTGGATCTATTCTCATAAACCTAATCTGGACTCCCTGCAGTGCCTCCAAATCATTCCATAGTGTGGCTCCCAGCACTGCAAAGTACTCTAGCTGAGTGTCTTCTATAAGTTCATTATAACCTACCTTTTAATGTAATCGGTGCCCCAATTATATAGCCTAGAGGCTTTATTAGCAGCACCTCCTACCTGTCCTACCACATGTAATGATTATGTATATGCACATTCTCCTGCACACCATTTTAGAATGGCACCTTTTATTTTACACTGTCTCGACATGTTCTTTGTACCAAAATTGTATCACTTCACACTTCTCCACATTGAATTTCACCTGCCACCTAGCTATCCATTTCACAAGGGGTCAATGTCATTTTGAAGTTACAATTCTCTCCAAACTTTGAACTCTGCACACTGATCTAGATCGCATTTATAGATAGAAGCGAGAATCCCAATACCAACTCCTGAGGAACTCCACTAAAAATATTTTTCCTTCCAAAAAATGTCCATTACTCTTTTTCTCATCCCTCAGCAATTCTGTCTCTTTTTTTGTTCCATAATCCATAACTGTCTTAAGTCTGTGTGGCTCTCTATCAAACAGTACATGTACCCCATTTAAGTGCCTTGCCCTCTCCTGCCTCTATATAAATCCCCTGTTTGTTCACTAATTGGTCCTACTTTTCCCTTTCCCATCCTTTTTACTATTGCTCTGCTTTTAGAAATAAGTCTTTGAGATTTTCTTTTGTTGTGTGCCAATTTTTTTTCATAACCCCTCCTAACTTCTCATTTACTTTTCCATCACCTTTCTGGATCCAGCTAAAATTCCAAATTAACTCAAATCTGAGCAAAACTCTTTTCAAACAAGATGGCCAGAAAAAAAGTTTTCCTTGACATGAGTTCAAGTAACCAAGACCAATAATTATCTGGAGACATGCACTTTCCAAGAAATGCCTTTTAAGGAAAGCCTTTATATTGATAGTTTCAAAAAAAAATCAATCCAGGTGTCTCCATTAACTTAAACTCAAGTACATAAACATTCCTAGATATGAAGCCATGATATTGATAAAGTCAGATTTTAATGACTATCTTTCTGCTGTGGCCTGAAATCAAAATCTTTTTACAGTCTGTCATGCAGACTTTCTGTTGGTAACTGCTAGTGGACCAGTTGGTAAAATGCTGGCAATATCATGAAATGAAATATTAAGATATATTAGAAAGAACCAAGACCTCATCTTGTGTTCCTTCATCAGTCCAATTACCATTTTGTTTGCCTTGATCCATAATTCCTTTTGTCATTTTAGTATTTCCAACCTGAAACTTTATCTCACAACTTCAAAGTTAACGTTTTAGCTCTCTGCAGATGTCACCTGACTGGTAGCTATTTCCATTTCTGTTTGTGAAATTTTGCTGCCCCTTAGCTGTTGCCACCTTGTGTATACACTCTGTCAGAAGCTGGATTTGGGAACTTTTTTTAAATTCACTTGTAGGATGTGGGTGTTTCTGTCTCAACCATTCTTTATAGTGTTAAGTAGGTAATAGGGAGCTGCTGCCTTGAACCTCTACAGTTCACACGCCACATGTTGACCCACAATGTTGTTGGGGACGGAATTCCAGGATTTGATTCATTCTTTTTGAATGTACCGAATTAAAAAATATTATTTTGCATGCTATCCAGACAAACGATACCTTACATAAGTACATCAGGGTAATAGAACAGAATGCAAAATATAGTGTTACACCTACAAAGAAGGTGCAGAGAAAGATCAATTCTAATGTGAGTCATATGTCTGATAACATCAGGAAGATGCTGTACTTGAATCAGTTGGTACATGTTTTCAATTTTTTCTATCTTCTGCCTCATGGAAGAGGATGGGAGAGAGTATAACTGGGGTAGGAGGGCTCTTTGACTTAAGTTGGCTGTTTTCCTGAGGCAGCAGGAAGTATAGACTTAGTCATTGGAAGAAATCTTCGAGGAAAAAGTGAGGTCTGCAGATGCTGGAGATCAGAGCTGAAAATGTGTTGCTGGAAAAGCACAGCAGGTCAGGCAGCATCTAAGGAATAGGAAATTCGATGTTTCGGGCATAAGCCCTTCATCAGGAATTCCTGATGAAGGGCTTATGCCTGAAACGTTGAATTTCCTGTTCCTTAGATGCTGCCTGACCTGCTGTGCTTTTCCAGCAACACATTTTCAGCCCATTGGAAGAAAGGCTTGTTTGCATGATGGACTGGGCTGTGTTCACAACTGTCTGTAATTTCTAGTGGTCTTGGCCAGACCAATTGCCATGCCAACTGTAATGCATCTGGATAGGACGCTTTCTATGGTGCATCTATAAAAATTGATGAGTCATTGTCAACATGCCAAATTTCCTTAGCCTCCGAGGAAGTAGAGGCATTGGAGCATTTTCTTTAATGTAGAGTCGACGTGGATGACCAGGACAGATTTTTGGTGATATTTACTCTTAAGAACTTGAAGCTCTTGACCATCTCCATCTCAGCACCACTGATAGAGATACGTTGGCTCCTGAAGTTGATTTTTGATCCAGTGACAGTGAAGGAACCAGGATATATTTCCAAGTCAGTATGGTGAGTAGCTTGGAGGGGAACTTGCTGGTGATGTTCCCATGTATCTGCTGTTCTTCTAAATGGAAGTGGTTATGGATTTGGAAGGTGCTGTGTCAGTATTTTTGAAATACTGCAGTAAAGCTTGTAGATAATAGCAGCAGTATATACTGAGCATCAGTGGTGGAGAAAGTGGATGTTTGTGGAAGTGGTGTCAGTCGAGTGGACTGCTTTGTCCTGGATGAAGTCAAGCTTCCTGAGTGGTGTTGGAGCTGCATTCATCCAGGCAAGTGGGGAGTACTCCATTATGCTCTTGACTTTGCAATGTAAATGGTGGACAGATGTTGAGGAGTAGGGAGGTGAGTTACATGGTGCAGTGTTCATAACCTCTGGCCTGCTCTTGTAGCCAAAATTTATAATTTAAACCTGTTGAGAGATATTATTACACATCATCTAGAGCCGCTAGGACTTGAATCTAGGCCTCCTGATTCAGGGACACCAATACATTGTAACATTTTAGGGTCTGGTGATAAAGTGGGCACCTAGATTTGAACCAACAGTCGGGTCCAGTTGAGCATTAACCTTCCAGGATGTTGGCAGTGGGGGTCAGGAGCTGAATGGTCCTGGTGGAATCCAAACTGAGTGTCAATGAGCAGGTTATTGTTAAACAAGTGTGGAATGATAACGCTGTTGATAATAACTTCCATCAAGACTGATGGGGCTGTTGGTCTTGTCCAGGTTGGTCTTATCATGCTTTTTGTATATTATACATAACAGGACAATCTTCTACATTGTCAAGTAGTTGTCAGTATTGTAGTTGTATTGGAATAACTCGATATATTTTGGTATATTGAACATGAGGTTTCACACTTCAGACATCTTTCTCTACTTTTTAAAGTAGATGATGGCAAGAAGATCAGTTAATGAAATCTAAAATATTAAACTTTTTTTTTCCAAATTTATTGTTTTCTCTCTTCCAGAATAATGGAGTTGAATGGAGGACAACCCCCACTAACATATAAACGATTCCAGACTCTAATCAGCCAGATGGATCCTCCAGAGCCACCAGTGGAAACTATTAGTGAGAGAAGTCTTGGGAAGTCCACAATATTGGTATTGGATGATCATAATGAGAAATATGGTGTTCCATCCTTGGAAGAGCTTGGTATGCATATTCATTATTTATTTGAGATAGAGATTTTTTTTTTCTGTTTTGCCTTCTCCCATTTCCACCCCAGTAAAGCATTAACCTGCACCTTTGGATTGCTAGTTCAGTGATATTACTACTATGTTACCCTGCCTTTAGACTGATGCAGTACTTGTCTGAACAAAGGATATATTGTAGTGATATTGGAAAGTATATGACTAGTCATTTTCCATAGGGATATATGAAGATTCAACTATTCATCATTTTTTTAGTAATGTCTCATAATGGTGTAGAGACCCACATATCCAGGTTTGGGATGATCCATAACTTAGTATTATTAGAGACAGAAGCAAAAAGTAAGAGATTGGTAATTTAACATAAATATTGGGATTACCATGAGATCACAGCTAAAGTATTACATATTTGTATCTAACACACCTGACTGTCATTACATCTCAAATCTTAGAGTCAGATAGCATGGACCCTTCAGTCCAACTCGACTGTGCCAACCAGATATCCTAAACCGATCTAGTCCCATTTGCCAGCATTTGGCCCATATCCTTCTAAATCCTTCCTATTCATATACCCATCCAGATGCCTTTTAAATGTTACATTGCATCTGCCTCCACCATCTTTTTCTGGCAGCTCATTCCATACACACCACCTCTTGCATTAAAATGTTGCCACTCAAGTCCCTTTTAAATCTTTTCCCTCTCACCTCAGACCTCTAGTTTTGGACTCCCCTATCCTGGGCAAAAGACCTTGACTAGTCACCCTATCCCTGCCCTGCATGATTTTCTATATCTCAATAAAGTCACCCCTCAGCCTCTGTTTCAGGGTAAAAAGGCCCCATCCTTCCCAGTCTTTCCCTTTCGCTCAAACCCAGCAACATCCTTGTAAACCTTTTTCTAGTTTAACAACATCTCTCCTATGAAAGGCAACCAGACTTGAAGTGGCCTCACCAATGTTCTGAACAGCTACAACATAACATCCCAACTCCTATCCTCAATGCACTGACCAATGAAGACACGCATGCCAAACACCTTCTTCACCACCCTGTCTGCCCACAACTCCACTTTCAAGGAACTGTGCACCTGCACCCCAAGTCTCTTTATTCAGCAACACTCCCCAAAGCCTTGCTATTAACTTTATAAGTCTGGCCATGGTTTACCTTAAAATGAACCATCTCACATTTATCTAAATTAGAGTCCATTCACCACTCCTCAGTCTATTGACCCATCTGATTAAAGTCCCATTGTTTCTGAGAGAACTTCCATCACTGTCCACTACACAATTTTGGTGTCATCTGTAAACTTACTAATCATACCTTCTATATTCACATCCAAATCATTTATATAAATGATGAAAAATAGTCCGTATGGCACACCGCTGGTCACAAGCATCCAATCTTTAAAAAAAAAAATTGTCTACCACCACCCTCTGTTTCCTTCAATTTTATGTCCAATTGTCTTGGCACCCCACCCCCAGATTCCATGAGATGCAATCTTCCTAACCATTATACCATGCGGAACTTTGTCGAACACCTTGCTGAAATCCATATTGACAACATCTACCACTGTGCCATCATTAATCTTCCATGTCACCCCTTCAAAAAGCTCAATCAAGTTGTAAGGCTCAATTTCCCACACACAATCATGTGAACTATCCCTGAGCAGTCCTTGCCTTTCCAAATGTAAATAGTCCTCAGAACCCCCTCCAACAACTTACCAAGTACTGACATCCTGCTTACAGGTCTATAGTTTTCTGGCTTTTCCATACCACCTTTCTTAAATAGAGACAGCATGTTAGCCATCCTCCAGTCTTCTAGCACCTCACCCATCGCTGACACTATTACCGTTATCTCTGCAATCTCTTCCCTTGCTTTCCACAACATTTTAGAATGCACATGATGAAATTATGGGGATTTATCTATCTTAATGCATTTTCTTCTGTAAAATAGACTTCAAGATATCACTTTTTCCCCCAAGTTCCATAGCTTGCATGTTCATCTCCTCAGTAAATATTGATGCAAAATATTTGTTTAATATCTCACCCATCTCCTGTAGTTCCATACATAGACAGCCTTGTTAATCTTCAAGTGGTCCATTGTCTCCATAATTACTTTTTCCCTAAAATGTGCTTATACAATATATTTGAATTCTCTTTATCCCTATTTACCAAAGCTATCTCATTTCCCCTTTTTGCTCTCCTGATTGCCATCTTATGTATAACTCCTACTGCCAATATGGTCCTCAAGAAATTCATTTGATCCCAGTTGTCTATACCTAACATATATGCCTCCTTTTTCTTGAACAGAGTCTCACTTTCTCTTGTCATCCAACTTTCCCTACATCTACCAGCCTTGCTCTTTGCACTAACAGGAACATACTGTCTCTGAACTCTCATTATCTAATTTTTGAAGGGCTCCCACTATATAACCATCCCTTTGCCTGTGAGTAGTCTCCCCAATCAACTTTTGAAAGTCCTTGCTGATTACCATCAAAATTGGCCTTACACCAATTTAGAACTTTAACTTTTACATCAGTTCTATCCTTTTACATAACTATTTTAAAACTAATAGAATTATGATCACTTGCCACAAAGTGCTCTCTCACTGACACCTCAGTAACTTGCCCTGTCTTTTTTCCTAAGAGAAGGTCAAGTTTTGCACCTTCTCTAATGGGTACATCCAAATATTGTGCAAAAAGAAATTTCTTGTACACAGTTAACAAATTCCTCTCTGTAACACCTATGGCAGTCCCGGTCCATGTTTGGAAAGTTAAAATCCCCTACCATTACAACTCTATTATTCTTACAGAAATGAGATCTCCTTACACATTTGCTTCTCAATTTCTCACTGACCATTTTGGAGGTCTACAGTACAATCCCCATAAGGTGATCATCCTTTTCTTATTTCTCAGGTCCACCATATAACTTCACTGTACATTCTCCTGGAAATATCTTCCCTAAGCACAGCTCTAATCTTATCCTTAACCAAAAATGTTGCTCACCCGACTGTGCAGAGGATGTAAATGGTCTTCAGAGAGATTTAAATAGGTTAAGTGAGTGGGCAAGGGTCTGACAGATGGAGTACAGTGTTGGTAAATGTGAGTTTATCCACTTTGAAAATAAAAATCGTAGGTCAGGTATTATTTAAATAGTGAAACATTGCAGAATGCTGTTGTGCAGCGGGATGTAGGAGTGCTCAAACATGAATCGCTAATAATTGATTTGCAGGTGCAACAGGTAATCAGGGAGACAAATGGAATATTGGCTTTCATTGCTAGATGGATTGAATTTATGAGCAGCGACATTCTGCTGCAATTGTACAAGGTGTTGGTGAGGTCGCACCTCGAGTGTTGTGTGCCGTTCTGGTCTCCTTACTTGAGGAAGGACATATACTGGCTTTGGAGGCAGTGCAGAGGAGGTTCGCCAAGTTGATTTCGGGGATGAGGGGGTTACCCTGTGAGGACAGGTTGAGCTGCCTGGGACTGTATTCGCTAGAGGTTAGAAGAATCGGAAGGGATCTTATCGAAACATAAAAAAATTATGAGAGGGATAGATAAGGTAGAGGCAGGCAAGTTGTTTCCGCTGGTGGGTGACACTAGGACTAGGAGACATGGCCTCATGATTAGGGGGAGTAGACTTAGGACAGAAATGAGGAGGAACTACTTTTCCCAGAGTGCAGCGAATCTATGGAATTCTCTGCAGAAGGAAGCAGTAGAGGCAGCTTCATTAAATATAATCAAGACACTGTTGGATAGGTTTTTGCACAGTAGGGGAATTAAGGGTCATGGGGTGAATACAAGTAGGAGGAGCTGAGACAATGGATAGATCAATGATTTTAGTGAATAGTGGAGCAGGCCTGATGGGCCAAATATCCTACTCCTGTTTCTATAACCATGATTGTCCTTGTTTCTCTCCTTCCTATAGCATCTATATTCTGGAATGTTAAACATTAATAGTGTGCAAGATTCTTTGAGTCTTAATATTTCATAAAGACTTGCATGTATGTATTAAAACTGTTCCGTGTTAACTTATAATTGACAATGTTCAATATTGTCACATCAATTTTCCTCCATTATTAATAGCTCCTGAACCCTTTCAACTTTAATCTAGAGACTCTGCATTAATTTGCAAGGAATTCAAGTTCAGATTTTCCTGTCCCCAATTTAGCAAAATATTCTTTTTGCAGAAAAGTTGAGACCTTTGCACTCAATCCCCCAACCTGTGCAGCCTCCGACTTACTTGCCTGTCCAGTGATGTTACTTCCTGTTTCTACTCTTCCTTCCTCTGGCCCTGCTGACAGCTACCACACTGCCTACCACCCATGTGTATTTTGAATATTGGCTGATTCCCAATTCATCACCTTCCCACTCATCTCATTGGGGTTGGGTAGGTGCCCAATCTGCACCCTGCCCACCATATATAGATACTTTTAATCAGCCTGTTAAAACATATTTCTGGAACAGGTGGAACTCCAGAAGTAGGGGTACTACCACTGCACCACAGGAGCCCTTCCCCAATTTGTTCCCCATCCATAGTTGGCCTTTAACTGACTCGATTGCTAAACCATGAGTGAACCAAAGGGTCTGGAAATGCATGTTAGCCAGGCAGAGGAAGGATAGCAGATTTCATTTTTCCTAAAGACCATCACTGAGTCAGGTATGGCTTTTTTTAAAAAAAGACAATCCATAACCATGTCATTAATTTTGACCATGAAATCTACTTTATATTTCATACCTACTAATTGAATTCAAATTTCATTCGCTGCTTTTGTTGGAATTTGTACCCACATCCTTTAACATGGGCCTCTGATTTACTAGTCCATTGATCTATAGGACTAGAATACGAGAATTATGTTACATAGGCTACTCTTGGGCATAAAGGATTGGGATCTTGGAAGCAAATTGTAGGGTGCATATATTATTTTTATCAGGATACAGCTTATAATTACTGATTGCAAGAGTTAACTTAGAAGTCGGAGTCAGCTAAACTGGTGGTGCATTCACTGAAATAAAAAAAGGGTTGATTTGATTTACGTTTTCAGGGTTTTTACAGAGAACAGGCAGAATACAGAGACAAACTACTTAATTTTCAGGATGTAGGTTTGCTCGCTGAGCTGGTGGGTTTTTTCTCAGATGTTTCATCACCATGCTAGGTAATATCCTCAGTAAGCCTCTGATGAAGCTTTGGTGTTCTGTCCCATTTGTTATTTGTGTCTTGGTTTATTGTGGTAGGTGATATCATTTCCAGTTCTGTTTCTGAGCAGTTGGTAAATCAGGTCCAAATCTACATGTTTGTTAGTGGAGATCCAGTTTGAATGCCAGGCCTCTAGGAATTCCTGTGTGTGTCCTTGTTTAGTCTGTCCCAGGATGGATGTATTCAGTCCAACTTGTGTCCCTTTTTGTATGTGCATACAGATAGCAGTGATAGTTGGTCATGTCTTTTGGTGGCTAGTTGGTGCTGATGTATCCTGGTAGCTAGTGTCTTGCCCATTTGTCTGATGTAATATTTGGTGCAGTCCTTGCCGAGTATTTTGAAACTGACGTTTGCTCTGCTGGATGTGGGTACAGGATCCTTTTAAATTCATCAGTAGCTGTTTCAGTGTGGTGATAGGTTTGTGTGCTACCATAATACCTAGTCATCATCTCTGAAGTGTCTTTGACGTATGGTATGATGGCTGGAGTTTCTGGGCATGTTGTGGCTTCCTTTTTAGGACTGTTGTACAGAATCGGCAGACTGCATTTATCGGGTAACCATTGTTCCTGAGCATATTGTATTCTTTGGCTTCTCGTAATTCCTGTGTGCTGCAGTCTGTGGCTCGTTTAAATGTCCTCATGCAGCTCCATTTGTACGTATTGGGATGATTGCTCCTGTAGTTAAGTATTTGGTCAGTGTGTGGCCTTTCTATAAATGCTGGTCTGCAGTTCTCATTGGCTTTTTGTTCTACTGTGACATCCAAGAAGAGAAGTTGGTGGTTGTTCTTTTATTCATTTATAGAATCCCTTGAATCTATACAGTGTGGAAACAGGCTATTAGGCTGAACAAGTCCACACTGACCCTTTGAAGAGTATCCCACCCAGACTCATTCCCCTACCCTATTACTCTAGATGCATTATTCAGGGGAAATATAGTCTACACATCCCTGAACACTGGGCAATTTAGCATGGCCAATTCACCTAACCTGCACATCTTTGGACAATAGGAGGAAACTGGAGCACTCGATGTACTCTTCCTCTTTGGTGGAACTTTATACAAGAAGCTAAGGAGAAACACTTAGAATGTATTCACAACCAACAGTCACCTGATAAGCGCAGTCCGCTGATTCTGCACAGCAGATCTAAACGGAGACACAACATGCCCAGAGACTTCAGCAACCGTACCATATAAAGACATTTCAGAGATGACAACTAGGCTACTCAACCCCTAAGTATCATGGTAGCCCAAAAACCTACCACACTGAAGCAGCTACTGATAATTTTAAGGGACCCCATACGCACAGCCAGTAGAATGAATGTTATACATAAAATACTCTACAAGAATTGCAACAAATAGCAGGAAACTAGCCACCAGGCTAAATGAGCACCAAGTAGCCACCAAAAACCATAGTTAAAAATTGCACAACACCAAGTTATAGTCCAACAGCTTTAATTGGAAGCACTAGCTTTCGGAGCACCGTACCTTCATCAGGTGGTTGTGGAGGACACAATTATAAGACACAGAATTTATAGCAAAAGTTTATGGTGTGGTGTAACTGAAATTATACATTGAAAAATACCTTGTTTGTTTGTTGAGTCTTTCTTCTGTTGGAATACCATGATAGTTTCACTTCTTCATGTGTATCAAAACTTTTTTTTTTAAAAGTTACATTCTCAGGTTAACTGTAACAATTGGTTACAGAACAACAGATAATATGTTGAAGGTGTTAGCCCCCTGGTGTTCCTTGTCTGCGCCATAATGTTTAGACTGATTCTAATCTTAAAGTGAGTTAACATACTTGATTCATGTAGTTTTTGAGCAAAATACAATGTAACTCTGCAAGTACAAATTCACCCCACAAACATATGTGTGTGTATATATACACTCATGAATTAAACACATTGATCAGGACTTTGGGTCCAGTCCTTCAGAGTTCCCTACATGCCCTCATCCCATGTACTTCTCATGTAGGCGACTTCTACTGCCTTCCAAAGATACACAAAGCCAATACACCAGGATCCTCTGTGAGAATCTCTCCGCCTATATTGAAGGCATCTTGAAACTTATTGTACAGGGGATCCCCAGCTTCTGTCACGACACTACGGATTTCTTGCAGAAACCCAGCACCCATGGACCAGTCAAACCGGGAATATTCCTCGTCACAATGGATGTTTCAGCACTCTACACCAGCGTCCCTCACAATGACGGCATCATGGCAACAGCCTCAGTACTCAATACCAACAACCACCAATCTCCAAACACTGTCCTACAACTCATCTGCTTTATCCTTGATCACAACATCTTCACCTTTGATAGCCAGTTCTTCATCCAGATACATGGAACAGCCATGGCGACCAAATTTGCACCCCAATATGCCAATATGTTCATGCATAGGTTCGAACAAAACTTCTTCTCTATGTAGAACCTCCAACCAACATTATACACCAGGTACATAGACATCATTTTCTTCCTCTGGACCCAAGGCAAGGAGTCACTGGTAAAACTACACAGTGGTATCAACAAGTTTCATCCCACCATCAAACTCACCATGGACCAATCCCGACTGTCTATCTCATTCGTTGACACATGCATCTCCATCAAGGATGGACACCACAGCATCACACTCTACCGCAAACCCACAGTCAACCTCGCAATGCTACACTTCTCCAGCTTCCACCTAAAACATATTAAAACAGTCATCCCCTATGGACAAGCCCTACGCATACACCAGATCTGTTCAGGTGAGGAGAAATGTGACAGGCACCTGGAAGTACTCAGGGATGCCCTCATAAGAACGGGGTACGATGCTCAATTCATCGCCCACCAGTTCCAACATGCCACAGCAAGGAACCATAATGATCTCCTCAGGAGACAGACACATGCTGCAACTGACAGGGTACCCTTCGTTGTCCAGTACTTTCCAGGAGCTGAAAAATGACGCCATGTTCTTTGTGACCTGCAACACATTATCAATGAGGATGAGCACCTCGCCAAGACCTTCCCCACAGCTCTACTGCTCATCTTTAAACAACCGCCAAACCTCAAACCAATCATTGTTCGTAGCAAGCTGCCTGGCTTTCAGGACAACTCCATACAACAACTCTGTCACGGTAGACGCTGCAAGATGTGTCAGAGTGTGGACATGCATACCACCATTACATGTGGGGACACCTCCCACCATCAAAGTGGCAGGTACTCATGTGACTCAGCCAGTGTTGTCTATCTTATACGTTGCAGGCAAGGTACATTGGGGAAACCGAGCAAAGGTTGCAGCAATGGATGAATGGGCACCACACAACAATCAACAGACAGGAGTCTTCACTCCCAGTTGGGGAACACTTCAGCGGTCCAGGACATTCGACCTTGGACCTTCGGGTGACCATCCTCCAAGGCAGACTTCGGGACAGGCAGCAGCAAAAAATAGCCGAGCAGAGGCTGATAGCTAAGTTCCGTACCCATAGGGAGGGCCTCAACCGGGACCTTGGGTTCATGTCACACTACAGGTGACCACCATTGCACTACACATGCACGCGCACACACACATACACACAAACACACACACATGTACACAGACGCTCACATACACTCACATGTGCGTCCACTCACAGAATTAGACCACTTTACACTCACACACCCACATATACGCACTCTCACACTCTCAACCCCCCAACCACCCCCCGACACACACACACACACATATGCATATGTGTATGTGGGGTGAATTTGTACTTGCAGAGTTACATTGTTGCTCAAAAACTGCATGAATCTAGGTAAGACTCTGTTAACTCACTTTTTAGATTAGAATCAGTCTAAACATTATGGCACAGACAGGGAACACCGTCAACATATTATCTGGCTGACACCAATTATTACAGTTAACCTGAATGTAACTTTTTCAAAAAGTTTTGTGATTTACAAGTGAAACTATCATGGTATTCTAACAGATGAAAGACTCAACAAACAATCAAGGTATTTTTCAATGTATAATTTCAGTTACATCACACTAAATATTTGCTATAAATTCTGAGTCCTACAATTGTGTCCTCCACAGCCACATAATGAAGGGGCGGTGCACTGAAAGCGAGTGCTTCAAATTAAACCTGTCGGACTATAACCTGGTGTTGTGTGATTTTTTTTTTATATACACCCCAGTCCAACACCGTCATCTCCAAATCATGACCAGGAAACGTGACTATCACTGGTATCCATACACACAGATGAAGACGGACACCAGTTCGACGGGGACAACACATCCACCTTTGGCGCAGGCAAAACAAAGGCACACACAGAGACCTGGCATTTAGACCAAAACTCCATTAACAAACCTATAGATTTTGACCCCATTTACCAATCTCTGAAATAGAACCAGAAATTTTGTCAGCTATCACAACAAATCAAGACACCTAAATAGTAAGTGGGACAGAACACCGACACTTCACTGGGGGTTACTATTGATGCTACCTAGCATGGTGGCAAACTTCTGAGAACAAACCCACTAGCTCAGCAAGCAAACCTACAACCTGAATCAGAACCTGAGCTACAAGTCTTCTCCAGAATCTCAAACTACTTAACTTTGCATAGTCTAAGACCAGGGGATATAAATAAAAATTCAAGGCAGGCCTTTCAGGTCTGAAGTTAGGCAACATATTTACTCAAGGAGAAATTTGGAATCTTCTTTGCTAAGTATTAAATCTGAGACTAATAGGTTTTTCTAACTAACCAAAACTAGTAAGAGGTTGGAGGTAAACCAGTTGGGAGTTGATCTCTGGTCAGCCATGTTCTTGTTGAATGGCAGCAGAACAGATTTGAGGGACCAAAAAGCAATATCCTGATTCTACATTTAACTTTGGAGCATTTTTGAACTATTGCTGTCTGTTAGCTTTATATATCTAAAATAGTAAACATTTGTACAGAACAAAAAGACAACCGACTTTTAATTTTAATAACTGCTTAGATCAGGTTTTGAGCATAATTATTGAACAGTGTATTTGTCCAATCATATAAGCAAAACCTGAATTAATTTTTGAGCCACAAGTTGAATCCTGAATATTTGTTCAACTGCATTGATGTCTGACCATTTGTCTTTTAGGTTTTGATACCGAAGGTCTGCCTTCTGCTGTGTGGCCAGGTGGGGAATCAGAGGCTTTAACTCGGCTGGAAAGACATTTGGAAAGAAAAGCAAGTGAAAAGCCTTTTAAATCTTCATTTGTTAATTTTTTTACAACCCCAGAAACTCTACTTTGATTAGCCAAGTAGTTTTAGAACAACTCTGGCCAAAAAGCAGAAACTTGTTAAAACAAACCTCAGTCAAGATGAGTAGCTCACCTGTGAGTTCGCAATGGTGTTGAACCTCCTTAAAATAGAACATTAATCTGTACTATGTGACAGTTTATCACTTTAATTTCTCTTGTAGGCATGGGTAGCAAACTTTGAAAGGCCCAGAATGAATGCCTTATCATTAATGGCAAGTCCTACAGGTCTCAGTCCATACCTTCGATTTGGCTGCCTGTCCTGTCGACTCTTCTACTTCAAGCTAACAGAATTATATAAAAATGTAAGTTTCTGAGAATTGAATTTTTATTTTACTATTGCCAGCTGCCTAGTATTGATCAAGCAATTAAAAAACACTTAATTTTGAGATTCTTGCTGAATAGGTGCTTTTCAATAATTTCTGACATCTCAGAGAAGCATAACAGTTTGCTTGGGAGAGATGGAAAATGCTGCATTACAAGTATTTGTATTTTGCTGTTTGTGACAAATGCTAATATTCCTAGATGTAAGTTTGCTTGCTGAACTGGAAGGTTCATTCTCAGATGTTTCGTCACCATACAGCCATACAGGTAACATCAGTGAGCCACCGGAGGCTCACTGTTACCTAGTATGGTGATGAAACATCTGAAAATGAACCTTCCAGCTCAGCGAGCAAACTTACATCCAGAACCTCAACCTGAGCTGCAAATCTTCTACACGCTAACACCTATGGGCGCAATATGCTAAAACTGGCCTGAAAATGGGCAATCAATGCCATCTGATAGAGCACCACCCGCGAACAGCTAATATTCCTAATTATGAAGTGCAGCGTCAAGATGTGAAACTACTAAACAAACCACTAATTTATTTACTTTCTTTTTAGTGGTGTTGGTTCAAAGTTGCTACTCAATTCACGCATCAACTGTTAAAAATCTGGTTGCAGGTTGTATATTGGATATCGGTAGTACAAACAGGAAGATTTTTATATTAATTTTTAAGCTTGCCCCAGCATTTTATCTTCACAATGAATGTGCAGTCCTTAAACAAGTCCATACCCCACAAGGACAGCCTTCAGGTCCTCAGCTTCTTCCCCTCCAACAGACCTATCCAGTCCCCCTCCACCAGTACCCTCCTCCACCTCGCCAAACTAGTCCTCACCCTCAATAACTTTTCCTTCATCTCTTCCCATTTCCTCCAAATCCAGTGGGTGGCGATGGGCACTCAGATGGGCCCTAGCTATGCCTGCCTCTTTGTCAGCTATGTTGAACAGTCCCTCTTCAGTACCTACACAAGAAATGCGCCCCAACTCTTCCACCGTTATACTGTTGACTGCATCGGTGAAGCATTCTGCACCCAGGCAGAATTCACCCAAAACTTGCACTCCACTCTTAAATTCACATTGTCTATCTCAAACACCTCCCTCCTGTTTCTTGACCTCTTCATTTCCATCTATGAGGGCAGATTACAGACAGTCATTTACTATAAACCCACAGACACCGATAGCTATCTGGACTACACCTCCTCCCACCAGTATTCTGCAAGACTGCATCCTGTTTTTCCAATTCCTCCGCATTTGTCGCATCTGCTTGGACAAGGAGACATTCCATTCCTAAGCATCCCAGATATCCACCTTTTTGAAAAATGTACTCCCCCTCCCCCCCCCCCCCCCCCCCACACCGTCATCCAGACAGCCCTTCACTGCACCTCTTCCATTCCCCACTCCACTGCTCTAAACCACCCTCTCCAAATGTAATAAAAACAGGGAGTCTTTGTGCTCATCCACCACCCACCAGCCTCCATATCATCCTTAAACACTTCTACCACTCCAACTAGAGCCCACCACTAAGAACATCTTCCCCATCCCACCCCTCGCTGCTTTCCGCAAGGACCATTCTCTTTGCCGATCCTTGATTTGTGCCACCCGCCCCAGCATGAACTCCTGGTACCTTTCCCTGCAACTGTAAAAGATGCAAAACCTGCTTGCACACCACCACCCTCCTCTCCGTCCAGGACCCAAACAGTCCTCCCAAATGAGATAGAGGTTCACCTTTCTCTCCTTTCTCAGAGGTTTACTGCATCTAGTGCTCAAGATGTGGTCTTCTCTGCATCAGTGAGACCAAATATAAGCTAAGGGCACATTTCACTGACCATTTCAGCCGGGCCCACAGGGGCCAACCTGACCTCCCAGTCACAGCCCATTTCAATTCCCTTCCCATGCCACAGTGAGTCAGCAAATTGGACAAACAACATGTCATCTTCTGCCTGGGCAGCCTACTGCCTAGAGAACACAACATTGAGTTCTCAAATTTCAAATAACCTTCCATCCAATTACCCAATTCCCTTTCCAGCCCCTCCTTCTCCCCTCCATTCCTCTGATGACCCTTCCAGCTACCAACCAAATTCATTCCTCCCAGCGACCAATCAGAATGTAGATTCTACCTGTGTTCACCTATCACTACCTCAGAGCTCCACCCCTCCTCAACCAAACCGCTCCCCCACCCCCACTCCCTTTTATCAGCAACTCCCCTTACCCCCACACCCAGAACTGAAAAAGGGTTACACGCAAAACATTGACTTCTCCACTTAATGCTAGTTGGTTTGCTGTGTTCTTCCAGTCTCCCACTTGTCTGCAGTGTACCATGGTTGGACAACCTTCACTCCCTCAGCTTCTTCCTCTCTAACAGACCCATCCAGTCCCCTTCCACCAATACCTTCCTCCATCACTATTAATAGCTTTTCCTTTAACTCTTCCCATTTCCTCCAAATCCAGGAGCTGGCCATGAGCACTCTGTTGAGCCCTAGCTGTGCCTGCCTCTTTGTCAGCTATGTTGAACAGTCCTTCTTCAGCGCCTACTCAAGAAATGTGCCCCAACTCTTCCACTGTTACATCAATGACTGCATCGGTGCAGCTGAACTGGAGCAGTTCATCAACTTCGCCCACAACTTTGACCCCGCCCTTCAATTCACATGGCCATGCTGGAGTTCATCAAAACTGTTTTGTGCAGGGAACTTTGCAATTTTCAGGTCACATTTTAGAGCTCTAAAGTAACAGCTTTTACCATCCAATATAAAATGACAGCATGTAAGGAGACCATTCAAAACATTGTGTCTGTGTCACTTCCTTCTCATAGTCTATTCTTCCAGGGCCTGCAATCTTTTTCATTACAACTAATTTTCAAATAGAACTTGGATCATTATTAAGTCTCATCCACCACTTTGCAATTGATGAACATTACTACGGATTCATTTGACTCTTATCAAAAGTCACTGGTTAAAATTGTTTGTTGGGATTAAGAGATGGATATCTTTGAGACATTTCTCTGTCAGTAAATATGCGTTTGTGTAAGAAATAGGAAGAGTAGGTAATTCACCCCCTCAAGCCTGCTCACCCATTCATGATGATCATGGCTGATCCCATCTCAACATCACTCCCACTTTCTTGCCTTTCCATGACCCTTCAAACTGTGATCAATTTTTTTAAAAAATCTATTAAGCACCACCTTAAATTTACTCCATGTTCCAGCATTCACCGTACTCTGGGGTAGTGGATTCCACAGATTCACGATCCTTTGAGAGAAGCATTTTCTCCTCGTATATGTTTTAAATCCAGTACCCTTTATCCTAATCTTTTCTCTGGAGTACCCCATTAGATGAAATATTTTCTATGTGACTAATGTTTCAGTCGCCTTTGGCATTTAATGCACCTGCATTAGATCTTCTCTCATTCTTTTGCGCGTAAACTACTCAATCTCCCTTCATAAGACAAACCCATCACCTCTGGAATCAATCTATGAATAAAATAAAACAAAGAACAGCAGATGTTGAAGATCTGAAACAAAAACAGAAACTGCTGGAGGAACTCAGCAAGCGAGGAGAAAGCAGAGTTAACATTGAGTCCAGTGACTCTTCTTCAGAACGATTCTATTGAAAAGTCACTGAACTCAAAACATTAATTCTGCTTTCTCCCCACAGACGTTACCAGATCTTTTGAGTTTCTCCAGCATTTTTTATTTTGGTATCAATCTAATGAATCTCCTTGGATCTGCCTCCAAACTGACTACATTCCTCCAAGGGGACAAACTAGTCTGTCAAGTATGCTCCCACCTATTCCTATATCCCTGTCCTTGGCCCATATCCATCCAACCCTTTCCTTTTTCTAAACTAATCCAAATGTCTTTTTAACTTTACCTGCATCCATCACTTTTTCTGCCAATTCATTCAACACACTAACCACACTGTGTGAAAAAAACACAGTTGCCTCTTACGTCCTTTTTCAATATTCTCCTCTCTCACCTTTTAAAAATATGTCCTCATGTATTGAACTCCTCCACCTTAGGGAAAAGACCTTACTATTCATCTTATGTATGCCCCTTATGATTTTATAAACCTCTAAGGTCATCCCTCAACCTCCTACCCTCCAGCCAAAAAGAGTCCCAATCTTTCCAGTCTATTTTTATATCTCGTCCTCAATTCCCAGCAACATCCTGGTAAATACTTTCCGAACTCTCTCCAGTTTAATAATATCCTTCCTATGACAGGGTGAATAGAACTGCACACAATTCTCCAGAAGTGACCTCACCAACGCCCTGTACAAGCTCAAGATGACAATGCAACCCCTGTAACTCAAAGGTCTGAGCACTGATGGCAAGCATGCTAAATGCCTTCTTAACTACCCTGTCTACCTGTGACACAAATTTCAAAGAATTATGTATCTGAATCCCGAGGTGTCTCTGTTCTACGATACTACGGACAGTCTACCATTAATTGTATTACCAAATTATAATATCTCATCTTTTATCCAAATTAAACTCCATCTGCCACTCCTTGGCCCATTGACCGAATTAATCAAGATCTTGCTGTAATCTTGCTCTTCACTGTCTATTACCACCAATTTTGGTGTCATCGGCAAACTTACTAAACATACCTCTTATGTTCTGATCCAAATCATTTATAACAATGACAAACAAAAGTGGACCCAATATTGATTACCGAGGAATACCACTGGTCGTAGGTTAATTAGATTAGATTAGACTTACAGTGTGGAAACAGGCCCTTCGGCCCAACAAGTCCACACCGACCCGCAACCCACCCATACCTCTACATATTACCCCTTACCTAACACTACGGGCAATTTAGCTTGGCCAATTCACCTGACCCGCACATCTTTGGACTGTGGGAGGAAACCGGAGCACCCGGAGGAAACCCACGCAGACACGGGGAGAACGTGCAAACTCCACACAGTCAGTCGCCTGAGTCGGGAATTGAACCCGGGTCTACAGGCGCTGTGAGGCAGCAGTGCTAACCACTGTGCCACCGTGCCGCCCACAAAGGTCTCCTGTACGAAACACAATCCTGAATTACCACACTCTGTCGCCTCCCATAAAATCAATTTTGTAACCAATTGGCAAGCTCACCCTAAATCCCACGTGGTCTAACTTTGCTAGTTAATCTACCATGTTGAACCTTCTCAAAGGCTTTACTAAAGTCTAAGTAAACAACATCTACTGCTCTACCCTCACCAATCATTTTGATTACTTCATTAAAAAACACAGTCAAGTTTGCGAGGAACAATTTTCCTTCCCATAATTAATCCTTGACTCTCCAAATGAATATAAATCCTACCTTTCAGAATCACCTCTAACAACTTATCCACTATTGATTTCAGACTCCCAGATCTCCAGTTTCCAGGCTTCTCCTTACAGTCTTTCTTAAACTATGGCACAACATTAGCCATCCTCCAGTTCTGCAAACTTCACCCACAGATGATACAAATATTTTTGCTAGGAGCTTGCAATTTCATCCCTAACTTCCCACGATATCCTGGGATACACTTGATCAGGTCCTGGAGATTTAGTTACTTTTGTTTTCAAAGATCTCCATGAATTCCTCTTCTGTAATGTGAACTATTTTCAAAACATCAATATCTATTTCCCTGGCCTCCATTTCTTTCTCAACAGTAAAAACTGAAGCACAATATTCATTTAATATTGGTTAGCACTGCTGCCTCACAGCGCCAGGGACCTGGGTTCAATTCCCGCCTCAGGCGACTGACTGTGTGGAGTTTGCACGTTCTCCCCGTGTCTGCGTGGGTTTCCTCCGGGTGCTCCGGTTTCCTCCCACAGTCCAAAGATGTGCGGGTCAGGTGAATTGGCCATGCTAAATTGCCCGTAGTGTTAGGTAAGGGGTATATGTAGGGGTATGGGTGGATTGCGCTTCGGCGGGTCGGTGTGGACTTGTTGGGCCGAAGGGCCTGTTTCCACACTGTAAGTAATCTAATCTAATCTAATCTCTCCTGAGATTCAACATAATGCCTGTTACTTTCTCACTACAACTCTGATCTCTTCCTTCAATAAAATAGCTTCCTTTTCCTTCTTGCCTGTCCTTCTGAAACACTGGATTATTCAATTCCCAAACCTGATCTCCCTGCAACCATGCCTCAGTAATCATCACTAAAATCATACCCATTCATCTTTATTTGGGCTGTTAACTCCACTTTATTCAGAATGTGCAGCATTGAAGGGCGGCATGGTGGCACAGTGGTTAGCACTGCTGCTTCACAGTGCCAGAGACTGGGGTTCAATTCCCACCTCAGGCGACTCGCTGTGTGGAGTTTGCACGCTCTCCCCATGTCTGCGTGGGTTTCCTCCCACAGTACAAAAATGTACAGGTTAGGTGAATTGGCCAAGTTAAATTGCCCGTAGGGTTGGATGAAGGGGGGAATGGGTGGGTTGTGCTTCGGCGGGACGGTATAGACTTGTTGGGCCGAAGGGCCTGTTTCCACATTGTAAGTAATCTAATCTAATGTGTTGTGCATTCAGATACAAAGCCCTTAAGTTTTCTTTATTATCAAATTTCTCTGTAGTCTTATAATTCTTTGATGCAATATGACATTTCATACATTTTCTCTTCCTTTCATTTTCCAGCAACAATCAGCCCATTCACCAACTTGCATTCTTACGTTTGTCCTTTTAACTTTTTTTGATTTTCTAATGTTTCATACAGTTGAATCTTCTCCTCTTCCTTCTCAATTTTCTACCTACCTATCTAGTGTACCGCCGCACCCCCACGCCCCACTCCCTATCAGAATAATCTTTCTCTAATACTGGTACCAATGTCCCATAAATTTAGACCCACTTCCCCCAAAAGCAATATGGGAGCTATGCATTTACCTCTTTAATTGATCCTGTGGCAATTAACTTGTGACTTGGTTAGTAATTACAGTTCCGTATTCTTTCGGTTCTGCTTTTAATTTAGCTCTCAGTTGCTCATATTCCCTCACTCATAACCAAAGATCCTGACCACTGGCCTAACTCAGCAGAGTTAATATAAGGAATGTCGCTGTCTCTTAAGATACCAAAGTTCAGATAACTGTCCCCCTCCCTGATGTATCAGTGTTCAAAGCTCAGACTCCAGCTCATCAATTCTGAATCAGAGTTCCTCAAGCAATTAATATTTCCTACAGATGTACTCCATGAATCACAGTTAGGTTTACGAGTTCTCACATCATGCAGGTAAAGCAAGTCACCTGGCCCAGAATCTCTTATTTAATTAGTTTTTAATTTTTTACTTTTTAAAAATTTCTTGCTAGTCATTAAATCCCTATAGTCTGGAAAGAGGATATTTGCCCCATTGAATCCATACCAACTCTCTAAAGAGTATCCCAAACAGACCCAACTCCCACCTTATCCACATAAGCCTGCATTTAACATCACTAATCCATCTAACCTGCATATCCTTGGGCACTGAAAGGCAAGTTAGCATGGCCAATCCTCCCAACTCTACATCTTTGGATGTGGGAGGAAACTGGAGCAACCAGTGGAAATCCATGCAGACACTGGGAGAACATGCAAATTTCAAACCAACAGTCACGTGAGGCTGGAGTCAAACCTGGTGCTGTGAGACAACAATTGAGCAACTGTTCCTTTCCAACCAGTGGACTTGTGGTTTTCCAATTGTTTTCTCACCTTTATGATAATCTTCTCCTTCACAACTCCCTTCCTGGTCCACCAACCTGTTGTTTTAACACTCCTGGTCCCCATCTCTCTGTGCTATTTTAACATTCTGGGTCCAATTCTCTGTGCTGTTTTAACTTGCATGGTCCACCTCTCTCTGTGCTGTTTAAATCTCTGAACTTGCTCGTCCTTCCCTGCTATTTTAACTCAGAGTACAGATTAGCTGCAGTTCTGTTCTTCAGCTGATTTTCTGGAATAGAATAATAAATTGTGTACATTTCTTTATGTCGTCACTTGTTCTTTGTTCACTTAATCTATGTTCTCTATTTATTGACCCTTGGAAACCATCATTTTTCCTTGTATTTGCATCAAAACACTTAGATCACCACTGTCAAATCCCCCTTTTACCCCCTTTCTGCTCTACTTTAAAGAAAATAATCATAATATCCCTACTTCTGTATCTAAAGTACCACATTTCGCTAAATGTCCTCTCTACCATCTCTGAGATTTGTTATTCTTCCTAAAATTTGACTAAAGGACACAGTCCTCCTTCTTTGACCTAATCATTTTTGTAAATTAAATTTTAGTCTGAATTTGTTGCTTTTATACACCATGCCACTTTTTTAAAAATAAGGCTTACATTTCAGTGCAGCATGGTGGCTCAGTGGTTAGTACCCTTTGGACAACTGTCTGCATGGAGTCTACGTTGGTTTCAGCTGGGTGCTCTGATTTCCTCCCATAGTCAAAAGATATACAAGTTAGGCGGATTGGCTATGCTTAATTCCCCTTTGCATTCAGGGAGTTTAGTTGTGTTAGCCATGGAGAAATGTAGGGTTACAGGGAAAGGGAAGGGTCTGGGTGGGATGCCCTTTGGAGGGTTGGCATGGACTTGTTGGGCCAAATGGTCTGTTTCCACACTATATGCATTCTATTTTCTTTTATTAATTCATGGGATATTTCCCATCCCGAATTACCTTGAGAAGGTGGTAGTTAGCTGCTTTCTTGAAGCACTGCAGTTCATTTTGTTGTAGGTACACTGACAATGACATTAGGGAGCGAGTTCCGGGAATTTGACCTAGTGACACTGAAAGAGTGGTAATATATTTCCAAGTGAGGATGGTGAGTAGCTTGGTAGATGTGGAATTCCCATATACGTACTGCCCTTGTCTTTTAGATGGCACTTGTTATGGGTTTAGAAGGTGCTGTCTGAGATGTCTTGATGAATTTCTGCAGTACAAATTGTAGATGAGTCAACAGTGGAAATGAATATTTATGGACGTGCTGCCAATCGTTTCGGCTGCTTTGTCCTGGATGATGTCAAAGTTTCTTGTGTTGGAGCAGCAGTATTCCAACATTCCTGACTTTTATGGTGCACAGGCTTTGGGGAATAATGTAAGTAGCATGCTCTTGTAGCCATAGAATTTATATCGCTAGTCCAGTTCAGTATCTGATCAGTTATAATCCTACGATATTAATGGTGGGGAAATTCAATAATGGTAGCAGGAAGGTAAATCTTCTTTTGTTCGAGATGGTCATATCTCATTATAACTATTCTAAACTGAATAATGTTGTGATCTCTGTGCTTCACTTCATTCCCCAGAATTAGATCCAATACCACTTTCTCTCTTGTTGATATGGAAACAAACTGATCTGGAATATTTTCCTTACCTACTTCAGAAAATATTTAGATCTGTTTTTAATCCCAACCTGATTGGGATAATTGAATCCTTTTACTACACTGTAGAACTTGCATTTTCATTGGTAAATTTCCCACATATCTATCTCCTTCCTACTATTTTGCTTATAGTATACACTCAGGTGTGTATGACCATCTGTATGAATACTGTAGCCAAGAATATTAAATTCCCATTCCTTATCTTGTTTCAAATACATTATTAACATTTCATAATACCATCTGACTATTTGCACCTGCAGATCATCAATCTTATTTACCAACCTGTACACCTTTATGTACATGTGCTTCAAGCACATCTTAGTGTCATTTGCATTTCCTCCACCATTTATTGGTACTCTTTATTCTAACTATGTTTGTCATCTTCTTCCCTTGATTGCTTTGCATCTCATTCTGAATGCTTCTTTGTGTTGCCCACTCCATCTTAAATTAGCTTAAAACTGTCTCTTTTGTCAGTTTGGCTGTTAGCTGATGTTATCCAATAAATAAAATGATTTGTTTTGACTTTTTACTTTTAGATAAAGAAAACAGATTCACCACCACTGTCTCTCTATGGCCAGCTTCTGTGGCGTGAGTTTTTCTACACAGCAGCAACAAATAACCCATGCTTTGACAAAATGGAAGGAAATCCAATTTGTGTGCGCATACCTTGGGACAAGAATCCTGTTTCACTAGCTAAGTGGGCAGAGGGGAAAACTGGCTATCCATGGATTGACGCTATTATGACTCAGCTGCGTCAGGAAGGTTGGATCCACCATCTAGCCCGACATGCTGTAGCATGTTTCCTAACACGTGGAGATCTCTGGATCAGTTGGGAAGAAGGAATGAAGGTATTTCAGGCAGATAGTAGTGATGAATGGATAATTTCTGACCAGGAGTTGGGAATGAAGAATGTAGTGTGATCATTGTTGTTCCTGTTTCATGACATGGACTGAAATTCAGGCATTGCAGATGCAATTTTTAGAAGTAGAAATCTAGTTGTTGGGCCCAATTTTCATTCCCTGACCAGATTTGCAGAAGCAGGACAATTCCCAGCTCTGCAAATACAACTTTTTAAAAATGGATGTCTGCTCTTCTGATCTTCAGTTTAAGGAGGCAAGCTTGATTGGGAGTCGGATCAAACAACTTAGCAAAAATCTAAGGCCGCTAGTTCTTGAGATGGGCTAAGAGGAAAGCCTCCAATGGAGCTCTGGCACTGTTGTCAAAGTTAATAAAATAGAGATTAAAGCACAAAATATCTCTCATTCACTTTCCCTCATCTCCACCCTATGCCTATCTCCCACATCCATGACCCCTCATACCCTTTGTGTTACCATCTGACCCTTATTCTACGGTCCTGCCTGTCACTCTTTGCTCTTCCCTTCCCACGTAGTATCCACCATGGACAAAGCAGAGGCAACATCCCACCAACAGCATTTATGAAGAACACTAAATGACCTAAAACTATTAGGTATTGTATATAGATGCCTAGTAGCAGCTCTGAAGTGCTAGATTTGTATAAATACAGAAATTAGGCAAAACAAAGCCACAGTGATATTAATCGGGGATTTTAAAGTTAACATACATTGGGAGAGGCAGAGAAACACCTATTAGAAAGGTAGTGAATTTCTGAACTATGTCCAGGACAGTGTCCAAAAGCAATATGTCCTGGATGCAACAGGAAGACAACAATATTGGATTTAGTGACAAGCCGGATTTTATAGTGCATGGTCATTTATCAAATAGTGACCATATCATGATCAAGTTCAATGTAGTGTTTCAATATGAAAAGCATGAATCAGCTGCTAGAGTTTTAGATTTGGATAAGGCCATCTTTAATGAGATAAAGCCAAGACTATTCGCAATAATCTGGGAAAATCTGCTAATGGCGAAAACAGCTGAAGAACAATAAAAAATGTTTAAAGAAGTGGAGCTTTTCCCTCTAAGGTGTATACACTTGTTCTGTATTATGTTAAATAAGTGTATACACCTTAGAGGGAAAAGCTCCACTTCACCAAAAAAAAACGCCATGGATAAAGAAAGTGATAAAGGACAGCATAAAACTAACATAAACAGCTTACAAAAACAGGTGGTGGAAGCAGGTTCCACACAAATTGTCAAAGGTAACTGGACAAATAAAATTTGCAATAGCAAATTTTTAGGATTGAGGAAAAAAATCTGGGATATCTTCTTAAACTGGATAGCTGCTTTCAAAAGATCCATCTCAAGCCAATTGGCTCCTTTGCTTGTTCTACTTACCAGAGGTTTCCAACAAAGAAAGATGCTGTCTGTATTATCTATTAGGAGTGTTACACCAATTTTGTATTAATCTTCCCATTTCTACATTTATTTAAGAAATTGCCTAAGTCTAACTGTAATTGCTCTTCCCTGATGATGGTGCTGTGGCATTGTGCTCGATGTATTCCAGCTCTTTCAATATTGCAGAGTAAGATCATCTTGTTTCCAAAACTGCTGTAAGTTTTTCTATGTAACCATAGGAACAAGTTTACTGGATTAGATTACTATAATTATAGCTGTCCAATCCTGGTCCAGTTATTCCCTACCTTCAATTAGCTTTATCCTGAAGAAAGGCTCACTAAGGGCTCTCTCTCTACCTGAGCTCCATCTCCACCTATTGTTTCCTCCCCCAGCTGATGATCTTTAGCATTATATACCAATATTTCCTGGCTACAATCAGCTCTGAAGAAGTGCACTGGACCTGAAATGTTGACTCTGCTTTCTCTCCACATATACTGACAGATCTGCGGAGTTTTTTGAGAAATTTCTATTTTTGTTTCTAATTTCAAGCATTCACATTTCTTTGGCTTTTTGTTTAGTGAAATGCTTATCCTGGTTTTCAAATCACTCAAATTTCACATCTACAAACTTCCAAGAGACCTGTGCTCATATAAGTTTGGCCTCTTAACCATCGCCAATTTTAAAGCTCCATCGTTGGTAGCTGCATCTTTAGTTCACTTGGCACCAAGTAGTGGAACTACCACCCAACAACACCATGGCCTCACTTCACAGTCTTATATTTTTGGGGGTATGCTACCTTAGCTGCATACAGGGTGAAATAGCTAGTTTTCATTCTTTGTTTTGTAATACTCCTGGGAAGCATTTTAGATCATGTTGTGATATAAAAGGCATCATATAACAGTTGGTATTGCAGCATCTCCACTCCCTCAACATTCTTCCTATGTTGTAGAACCCAAAATTGGACACAATACTTAATTGCAACTGCACTATGATTTTATACATTCAGTGCAAGTAATATTTCACCTTAAACATTTTAGCCATAAATCACAACATTTAGTTTGTGGTTATGGAAAAAGAGAGGTTCCTGAAGAAGGGCTTATGCCCGAAACATCGATTCTCCTACTCCTTGGATGCTGTCTGACCTGCTGCGCTTTTCCAGCAACACATTTTTCAGTTATGGAAAAAGAGACCAGTACATGCAACTTCAAAACATACTGATATTGAACTCCCTGGTCAGGTCCAAATTGCGATAGTCTGGAGGCCACTTGGAATCAGTCGGTTCTGTAGGCTGATGCGGAGGAAGGAGATGTGGCTGTAGTAACAGATCTGTTTCAGGACATGGCTGGACATTCATCAAGACATTCCTGATGAAGAGCTTCTGCTCAAAACATCAACTCTCCTGCTCTTCAGATGTTGCCTGACTGGCTGTGTTTTTATCGCACCACACTTTTTGATTCTGATCTCCAGCATCTGTAGCCCTCACTTTCTCCCGATATTGAACTCCACCTGGTATATTTTATCCAGTACACCATCTGGTTCATATCTATTTGCAGCTTCCTTTGGTCTTCAATTATTTACTGTATCTCATTTTATTATCAAGTTGTAGTGGAAATTCACATCACAATTCTTAAGTGGACAGTCTGAAGATAAGATCTCCTGATGAGTTGACAGAAGTTTCTATTTGTATGGGAATACTGAACTAAGACTATTTTATTCAGATTTTTTTTGCCATGTGATTAAGCCTTCAAATAACATTAACAGTCTGTAATTGTGCTGAGTGTATGCTGACTCAGTAGGATACGTATACAATTCCAACCTTATAAAGCACTCTTACATTTGTGACCAATGCAATACAGAGATCCAAAAGAAACATATTCTTTTGGATAAATAACTGAAATAACTACAGATGCCTGAAATCAGAAATAAAAGCAGAAATTGCCAGAAAATCTCAACATGTCTGGCACCAAACTTAACATTTCGGGTCCGGTGATCCTTCTTCAGAATTGATTGTTGCCAGGTAAAGGTTGGTAAATAAGCTCAAGACCAGGTGTGGGAGGGAAAGGAGTAAATAATAGGTGGAGATGGAGCCCAGAAAGAAAGAAAAACACTTGGGAAGATAAAAACAATGGGTTACGGTCAGCCTGGGAGAGTGAATAGCTGCTAATGGGACAATTTGTGACAGACAGTGAATTGTTTGTGGTAGTAGCCCATGCCCAAGTGTAGCGGCTGGTGTAAGTACATGGGAAATGGTGCTTAAGCTCGAAAATTGTTGAACTCAATATTGAATTGGAAGGCTGCAGAGTTCCCAAGCAGAAAATGAGGTGCTTTTCTTCCACCTATACTGAGCTTTGGAGGACAGCAGCAAGCCTGAGACAGATGTTGGCCAGAGAACAGTGGTGGGTTGAAATGGCAGGCAACAGGAAGCTTAGGGTCATTTTGCAGACAGAATGTGGGTGTTCTGCTATGCAGTCATTCAGTTTGCATTTTATCTACGCAATCTGGTGGAGACTAATTGTGAGTAGTGAATACAGTAGACTAGATTGAGTGAAGTCCACCTTTTATTTACACATGGAGAGTCCTTGCCACTAATGCAACTCTGTCAAAGCCAGCTCTCAGAGCGAATAGGGTGCCTGAGAGTCGTGTTCTTTTTTAAAATTTTATTAACGAGTATAAATTACAAACAGTTAACAATGAATGACAGTTTACAAGAAACAGCAATTTACAGGAGAAAGGGGCGGCAAAGCCAGACCCCCAAATCCCACTGTACAACTAGATCACAAGGAAAAAAGGTGTGATTTAAGATTTGTCCTCATCATATCAAAAAGGAAACAGTAGTCACAATCACATACAGACAGTCCAATAAACCAAACAATAAACATTTTTTGTATCACAGATACTCCTGGCAACCAGCAAACCATCTGTCCCAGCTTCAGACCACTCAAAGGCAGCCTGCCCCTCTATCCCTTCCAGCTCTCTCTGTCCGCCTCATGCCCCTTCTGGCTCTCAGTCCACCCTGACACACCTTCTAGCCATTTCTAGGACAGCCCGTTCTGTTTTCCTACCTCCCTCCCAGCACAACAGTGATAAGGACAGCCTATCCACCTTCTGGCTTTCCTAACCACCCTTCCACACCTTCCAGCCACCTCGAGAACAGCCTGCTCCGGTATCTTCTCAGGGTGACAGTATTAAGGAGTTCTACCTGCCTTTTGGCTCTCTGTCCATGAACCATCTGACTCTCACTCCCCCCAATGCACCATCCAGCCCATGAATTGCCCTGACACACCTTCTGGCCACCTCTAGGACAGACTGTCACCTTCCCTGGGATGACGGCACACAGAGCAGCCTGCAAACCTTCCGGATTTTGGCCTGCCCCTATGCACCTTCTGGTTCTCAGCCACTCCAACACACCTTCTAGCCACCTCTAGGACAGCCCACCCCGATTTCCTCTTCTCGGGACGACAGCACTCTGAACAGCCTACCCACCTTCCAGCTCTCTGGGCAACCAGCATCGTGGTGGTCTATCCACCTCAGGCAGCCTACCCACCCTCCAGCTCTCGGGGTGTGATAGCTTTCAGGATGACCTATGAGTCTCCCAGCTCACAGTAAGGTCTGCCAGACCTAGGGACGCACAAAGACAGTGCAGGTGATAAACCCAACAAGCAACAAGACAGAGTCCCTTCTGGTACACAGAGTCAATTAGCATAAACAGTCTCTTCAGAATGCAGAATCCATTCCCAGAAACAGAGTCCAGTCCAGTGTACAGAGTGCATTGTCAGAGATAGAGTCTACAACCAAAGGCAGAGTCCACTCTTGAAGGCAGCAAATATATACTCCACAGCACGCACACACGTGTCCAGTTTCCATAGAGGTCTGGTGTACCCAGAGAGAACCAGGCTTAAGAATACAGTTCATTGTAAAAGGTGCAGTTAACTCACAGGGGATAGTCCACTCAACAGGCAGAGGCAGATGCAGCAAATGCTCACCTCCCAGCACACACACAGGTGTTCAATCTTTACAAAGGCCTAGCCTACCCAGAGAAACAGTTCATCTGAAAATGTACATAATCTCACAGGCCCTCAGTCCAAACACCAACAAGTGCAAAAAAGAAAAGAAAACCAAAGTGCAAGGGCTGCCACAAAATCAGCATCATTCTTTTCTCAAAATAAGAGTAACACATGCTGTAATTAGCCAGTGAAACAACAGTTCCTTAATGAGAACTGAAATACACTTAAAACACATTAACTGTGTAGCTCAGGTAATTTATAAATCAGTCCTCAATAAAAAGGAATACCAGTTAATAAACTGGCTGTGTAAATCAGCCAGTTCAGGAACAGCTGCCCCCAAAAACAGAAACCACCAACAGCAGCAGTGCTGGCTGTATGATCAACCAGCTCAGAGTCAGTCCCCTGACACAAATGGAAAGTCCTTGACACTGATCCAGCTCCCTCAAAGCCAGCTCTCAGACCTGAATAGGGTGTCTGAGAATCCTTTTTTTTATTAATTAAACAGTACAAAATACAGTTGACAATAAACAGAAAACAGCAGTTTACAAAATACCACTATATAGCAGGGAAGGGGCAGAAAAGCCAAACCCCACTGTTCAACCAATTTTCAGGGAACTGAGGACACATCTCAACTCCCACTTCCAGTCATAGCCAACAGTAACAAACACAAACAAGACAGTCCAATCAAATAAACAGTGCATAGAACACAGACTCAAACTAGCTATGAAACAAACCTGACACCCACCCACACCACATACTGACCAGACTACTCTGGGCCGCTTTCGTATGAGCTGGCTGCCAGCCTTCTAGTCTCCAGCCACCCTGCATACTGACTGACCCTCTCCAGCCCACTTTCCTCCAACAGTCATCAGCCACTGCTCCCAGTCACTCTGCATACTAACTAAATCACCCCCAACCTGCTTTCCTACAGATGGGCTGTTGGCCTACCAGCACCCAGCCACCCCGCATACTGACTGACTCTTTCCCCTGGCCAATGTTCCTACGGACTGGCCATCGGCTGTCTGGCTCCCAACCTCCCGGCTTACTGACTGATCCTCCTGCACTCGGCCTTCCTACGGGCTGCCATTAGCCGCCTGGCTCAGAATCCCTGCTTACTGACCGGCCTGCCCAATACTGAGTTTCCTGCGAGGACACTATCAGTTGCCTGGCCCTGCCCGCCGCACATACAGACAGGGTCCTCCTGGCCCACTTTCCTCCAGGCTGGTCATCGACCCTCAGGCCCCCAGCCAACTCGCATACTAGCTGCCCGTCCCAGACCAGCTTTCCTACGGGCATGTTTTCGGCTGCCTAGCCCATAGCCAATCTGTGTACTAACAGACCAACCCCAGCCTGCTTTCCCCCTGGCTAGTCATCAATCCTCCAACTCCCAGCTGCCCCACGTACCGACTAGCCCATTCTGGCCTGCACTCAAACACAATTAATAACAAAACACATACAGTAACAGAATTCACAAAATCCTCACAATACAGTTTCCAGTATTCAGGCAGTGTCCACGCCCGAAGGCAGAGTCCATGCCACATACGCAGTTATTCAATCTCCACAGAGGCCTGGTGCATCCAAGGGCTAGGCCCACTCACAGGAACACAGTACATTGTAAAGGTGCTTTTAACTCACAGGGGTTTGGTCCACTCCGAAGGCAGAGACCATTCCAGGATGCAGCAATTGTTCACCTCCCTGCACACACACACACCTATCCCTACAGGAACAGCTCATTTGGAAAGGTGTATTTTTTTTACAAGGACTCAGTTCAAACACCAAAAAGGTGAAAACACATGCAAAAAAAAAGAAAACCAGAGTACAAGGACTAAACCCTGCCACAAAATCATAGGCCAGTTTTTTTTGTTGCTCCTTCTGGGGTGATTTAACACCGGGTCAGATTCTTCCACCTCTGTCTTTGATTTGGGTGGCATGTATCGCATTGTAGCTCACCTCCTGTGCCTGGATCATCTCAGAAGAATTTCATTCTCTTTAAGCAGCAAACGCGCAAGATATCACAGATTCTGAGGTATCTTGGACACTTGGCGGAGAGCAAGGACCAATGGCGTCTGGAACAGGTGGAAGGGCAGCCGTACAGTCGGACACGCTTTACTTCTGCACTATTTGCATGATCACAGCTTTGATATGGTCCATGTACTTGTTCAGGACTATCGTACCTACCTGATCTGACCTTGCATGGATCATGCCTCTTTCCACGCAGGGCCATTCCTGTGGTTCCTACACCACACTAAAACCCCTGAAGTAAACTGTCTTTCCCACTTATTGGAACTTTGTGTCTGGCATTAGCGTTCCTTAGATAGGTGGACGACACCCCCAGATGGCAGTCTCATATATTGGTACAAATTTTTGTGACTATTAACTGTAGCATCCTTCTTGGAAATCTTCATTGAACTACGATTGCAAGTACACATGACCCCTGCCAACTTCGCATATAAATCTTCTACGCAAGGAACTGGTTATTTATCCAGCTGCAAAAAGCAGTTTACCATTTATTTATTATTTCCACAAAGGCAAACTACTGTATTGGGCTTCATAATTGGTACTGCCTATTCTGCAAACTGCACTGGTTTGATGATTGCTTCACTTTGCAGCCTTCTGATTGCTGCCTCCTGCTTTTGCCCATAAGGAAAGTGACATTGGGCAGGCCTTGCAAAGTTGTCGACTTCTATCAACATGCAAGGTGACCTTGGCTCCTTTGATGGTTCCTGAACCTTCTTGAGAAACCTCTGGGTATTAATTGGGACTTCACTCAGACAGCTATTTTCTAATCGAAAAATGTTGAGGTGAATCAAGGTAAATCTTTCTCAACCAATTTTTTCCCACCAAGTTTGGGCTTGAGCCTTTTACTACATTCAGTAGTAACTAATCAGCTGTTTCTTACAAGATATCAGGACTGAAATTGTACCTTTAATCTGTAAAGGTTCACCTGTAAATGTTCTCAGTCTAGCCAACGTAAACGTTTGAGTCCAGAGCAGATTTTGTTAAAGACTAGTTCTGCAATGCCTAAAACAGACACGCTGGTAGTGAACTCCATTAGAACCAGATGATCATTTAACAAGATGTTTATTTTCATTGGTTCTGATTTGGATCTTGCTAAGCAATTTAACTCTTTCTAACTAGATGTTGGCAGGCTTTGCAGGGTGTGCACTCACCTGGATACCAGCCTATGAATTCTCTTACTCAATTTAGGTCTAGTAGGACTCTTGCTGTCTCGAGTCCACATATCAGCAGGAACTACAATGGCTTATCTGCCTGGTTCCTGAAGAAATTTTTAACCATTTGACAGAGGGTTGGCTTTTTTTTTAAGTTTTGCTGTGGGTTTTGTTGACCTAGAGTCCCTCAGTTCAGGATATGTCATGAGTGAGGCTATGCAATTACTGTCTCTGAAGTGGTCTTCCCCAAGCTCAATTAGACTTGTGAGAGTTGTCCACTTCCGTTGGAATAGCCTGCAACTCATGTACTCCACATGCCACATTTTCCAATGATAAAGCTAGTCGTGGTGCTTGTTTGAAATCTGGTTGGACTTCAGCTAGTAGGCACTTTTGCGTGGTTACATCATTGATCCCATATACCAAACAGTTCCTCAGCATCTCATTAAGGATTAAACCAAAGTGACACACTCTGCCAGTCGTCTTTACCTAGTCAAAAATCCCAATATGTATTCTCCTAGTTCTCGAATTGCTGAGTAAAGCCAATAGTGTCTCAGAGTTAGAGGAGGCTTGGAGTCACAATATTACTGAATTAAATCCATCAATTCTTGAAAGATTTTAGTATATGGTGCCCCAGGGAAAGTTAGGCTCCTAATAACCAAAAAAGCTGCAAGTCTGCAAGCTGTCAGGAAAGTTACTTGTTGCTTTTTCATCCCCCAATGTAATTTGCTTGGATTCATTTCACATACTAGGCCCAGTCCTTGGCAGGATTGAACAAGTCAAGCTTCCCAAATAACGGCATGATTCCAGAAATGCTTACCCAAACTAAAATAACTCCACAGAGCCTGGTTTCACATCACCAACTCACCCTTTATTTACATGTAGTAAATCTTTGACACTGATCCAGCTCCCTCAGAATGAACAGAACCTCTGACACTGTTTATATCTAACAGCCAGGGCTCCCTAAATGGAGCTGTTATTCTGGTCCAATCAGAGAACTCTTATTCTATGAAATCCATCTGTTGGCCTTGTTACAATCGCTACAGATGATCGGCGATTGGAGACCTCACAGTACTGTGTCCTGTGCAATGCATAGGACTGAACATAGTGCTGTTTCCCTTTTAAACATATCCTTGTATCAGTGGGTTTTGTAGCCTCCCTACAGATTAGTGCTACCCTTATGAACTAGAAGGAAACAATGTATGAGAAGAAGGATTAGGTGTGAGGCTACCATCATTTTCCATAGCTCAGCTTCATTGTTGGCCACTCATGGCCACTCCAGTGATGACCACTATCGTATCCCCCATTGATATAAGTGCTGTGAGCTTGCCTCCAAAATCTGTATGCTGTCAAGACAAGACTAAACGTGTTGGTGAATCTGATAAGTTGAATAGTTGGCAGAGTGCACCGAGGCTAGAGAGAGAAATCACAAGGAGCAATTTTTTTACAGAGGGTGGTTCACATGTGAAATGACCTTCCTGTGGAAATGGTGGTTGTGGTTACAATTACAACATATAAAAGACATTTAGATAAGTACATGGATAGGAAAGATTTGGAGGGATATGGTCCAGGCCTAGGTAGGTGGGATTAGTTTAGTTTAGGATTATATTCGGCATGGACTGGTTGGACTAAAGGATCTGTTTCTGTGTTGTATGGCTCGACGACTCTATGACTGTACAATGCTCCCACCTCTGATGTCAAGACACTTACCCTACCCTCTCCAAGTGTGGTTGCAGCCATTTTCTACCCCATTGTTCACTTTTAATTTCTAGTATGATGGAAGGTGACAATGAGTGCTCCTTGGTCAGTGGTTTCCAACCTCCACCTGTACATGTCAGTGAGTCCCCAAACCCCTTCCTGGTAGCCCTTGCAGTAAACTTCACAGGTTTTGAAACTTCCATGTCCCCACCAAACCATTTTTACATGGTCATGCAACTGCCCATTTTACTGCCTTTCCCTACCCAACCACACCCCCACTCCTGTTGAGTCAGGGTGCTCCTGATCATGGACAGATTGTTTCATTCTCCCCAACCCCCACCACTTGACCCATCCCATCCATGCTTTTAGTATGCTGTCTTTACAATTGTTATACAACCCCAACCTACAGCTCCAATCTGGAAGAATGGTTAGTAAAATCTCCTTCCCATGGTGGCAGTCCTCTTGTCTCTTTCATCCCTCCCTTGCTCCTCAGCCACTCCATCCCTCTCGGTTTCCTTGTAGTCTCGTGGATGAACCCTTCAAATTCACCCCCGAATCAGACAATGTGAATATGAAATGCCCAGTCCTTGAAAATTGGCTCTACATTTTCCCAATTACATTAACACCTCACCTCCCTAACCGTAGCATTTCATTGCTAATTGCCAGTGTGTCCTGCACTACAAGTGTTTGGCTCCTGATCAGCCTAGGTGTCTGTCGGAGGGGTGCCATGATGTTCGTGAGACAATGGCAAATCCGAAGTCCATGAACGAGGGATGCATGTAACTCGTGTCAGTAGATCATGCCCTCACCTGCTGTTTGGCCCTAAGCAACATGGAGATCCTTCTGAGCAAATGGCAATCTGAAGTCGCCAGGTCCCTGCTCTGATTTCTATACTGATACTTCTATACTGACCTTTTTTGGTGTTTTTGATAAAATAGGAAGCTAAATTTTAATGAGGTAGTTTAGGTCATTAGCAGGGTTTTTAACAAGCTATAAGTCCCCTTAATTGGCAGCTCTCCACGCAACTTTGCAAAAGCATAAATCTTGGCATGTGATACTTTCAACTTAAGTCTTGCTGGAATTCTTGTCTGATTCTACCATAAATCTCACCATAGCCCATGTTGCTTAGAACACATGAGATTTGTCTGCAGTCCTCAGACTTAAAGCTTTAGTAATGAGAGCATGACCTGGAAGGTGGTCAGAATGAAGACAGAAATGGTTTTAATAGGAGCAAGGACATCAAAGCTGGAAAGTTAAAAATCACACAACACCAGGTTATAGTCCAACAGGTTTAATTGGAAGCACACTAGCTTTCGGAGCGACGCTCCTTCATCAGCTAATTGTCACCTGATGAAGGAGCTTCGCTCCGAAAGCTAGTGTGCTTCCAATTAAACCTGTTGGACTATAACCTGGTGTTGTGTGATTTTTTAACTTTGTACACCCCAGTCCAACACCAGCATCTCCAAATCATCAAAGCTGGAAGTTGGTAGCTGCAGAAATGTTATGACAATGGTTAAAAACTGCACAGTTAGGATTATTTTATTTTACTATTGCAAATTATATTGCTATATTAGTATTGGCTGAGAGCTAAGTATTAGCCAAGATGCCTGTAGAATTAGCCAAGATGCTTATTTTTCAAATAGTATGTATCTTTCATGTACAGAGCCTTTATTTAATATTCTGCCCAAAAGATGGCACCATTTGATAGCATTTACTCACTACTACACTGAAGTATGTCTTGATTATTTAAAAGTCTGGAGTTGGACTTGAACCAACATTGTTCTTGTGATGAACAATGTGTGATTTATATCAATTTTAGCTTTTGGATTCAAACTAATGGAACATGGATGATGATTCCTTTAATGAAGGCTGTAACATAAGGTGAGAATCTTCTGGAGTGTACCTGGAAGATTGTAGGTACTGTGGGGTTTATGACAAGGGTGTAAATATTTAAAGGCACGAATTTGCTTTTAGTTTAGAATAACCTCAGATTGATTTTTAACTTAAGAAAAAAACCCAGAGATTGAAAGTTTTTAGGCTAGTATTTGGAGGAGGTCTCCTTGGAAGTCAGAAGCAAATATAGTTTATCCCCTAAAATGTATATGACAGTTTGGGGAAGCTCTGTTATCTTGATTTAAAGGTTTAGGTTGTGACACTTCCATAACCAGGAGTGTTTGAATTAGAAGTCTTAAAAGTAGTAAAAGACTTGAGGAAGTCTCTAAGCTTTCAGTTTTGTGCGTATTCATATAAGAAGATTTCACTGTTCTCAGAATAGAACTAGGATGAATTGGTTGAGTCAAACTTAGAGATTTAATATAGAAGAACAATTTAAATCTGGAGAGTAGAGTTACACACAGGAAAGTCTCATCTATTCCCTCATCCTATCAGTTTACAGCTATTTGAATCCAGATAAATTATACATCTATATCATAAATCTATATTTTATTTTCCTTTTGTGTAATAATCTTACATTTTTATTGTAAAAGGAAATCTGCATCATGGTATGTCTCTGTTTCAGTGAATTGTATGCATGTGTTTTTCATGATCTATCAAGCCAGTTCTTTATTCCAGGATCTGTTTTTCCCAGTCATAACACACTGGTCAGAGTGCTACAGTTGAGCCAAAGTTGAGGCTGTTGGTGCTCAGATTATATATTATCAAAGAACCTTAGCTACATGTATTACCCTTTTTATCTTCAGGTTTATTTAACATTAAAAAAACTGGATTTTGAATATTCAGAACTACATCCCAATCCATTGTTTATCTTGACATTATTTTTGTCATTGCAGGTATTTGAAGAGCTGCTTTTGGATGCTGACTGGAGTGTAAATGCTGGCAGTTGGATGTGGCTATCATGCAGCTCCTTCTTTCAGCAGTTCTTTCACTGTTATTGTCCTGTCGGCTTTGGTCGCAGAACAGATCTCAATGGTGACTATGTCAGGTAAATGCCTATCTGACTTATTTTTGCTCTGCTTGATACTTTTAATTAAGTACAGTAACATAAGTAAAGCATTTTAGGGCTTGTATTTACATTTTATTGAACTATTTGAGATGAGTGAGTAATGCTAAAGATATTTAGAAATTTATGGTTGTAGACTTTTCTTGGAAACATGCATTTTATCCATGTTTTGAAAGATTTTTTTAACCATTCAGTGTTAGATGTTTGACAGGTGAGATAACAAACTGCAAGTTATCTTTAAATTCTTGCTATTCAGTTTGAAAGTTTATTACATCAATCAATTCCAAGGCACCAGAGACATTTGAAATGGTTAATGAAATCGCTGATCATAAATGGTTTAGAAGGAACAGTTTCAGAAAGTGGGCACAATTCACAGATGTCAAAATTCTCTGAGAAGAGTAAATAAAATTATTCTGAAATAATTCACTCATCTGTTACACAACTACTGTTGTACAACTACTCATTTCAAACCTATTTCCTTCTCATCACTCCCACAAAACTGTGTAGTGGGGTGATGCTGCGCTGAGTTGTATCCTTTATTAGTTGAAGAGTGCAGAGTAAATCTGAGTGGTGAGACTGGTTAAGAAACATCTTTAGCTTAACTGAACTGCTCATGTTGAGGTTTTGAATTCCAGTGCTGATTATGGCAGTGGAAGTGTACTTCATGCTTTCTCTCATGATCCTTGGAATGTTGATAGGACTAAGATGCCATTACTGAGTGCATGGTGGGTGTTTACAAGGGAGCAGTGGCAAATAGATGCACAACTTATTTAGTTTTGATCTCTTTTGTATATCTCTTCACATAGTCTCATACAATGTCTATCCATGTAGACTTGGGAGAGTTCTGTAATTATAGTAATGGAGTGTAGAAGAGGCCCTTTGGCCCATCAGGTCTACCCTATACATCTACCCTATATTTCACTGTATAGCACTTGGCTCATAGCCTTGAATGTTATGACGTTTCAAGTGCTCATCCTCATACTTTTTAAAGATTGAGGTTTCCACCTCTACTGTCCTTCCCAGACAATGCATCCAGATGCACACCACCCACTGGATAGAGCCATAGGGTTGTATTGCATGGAAACAGATCCTTTTGGCCCAACCAGTACATACCAATCATAATCCAAAATTAAACCAGTGCCACCTGCCTGCTCCTAGCCTATATCCCTCCAAACCCTACCTTTTCATGTACTTAACTGTGCCCACATCCACTACTTCCACGACACACAAACCACCTTCAGTATAAAAACAAATGACTCACGTCTCTTCACTTATCTTAAAAATATTCCCCTAGTCTCAAAATCTCCCAACCTAGGGAAAAGGTACCTACCATTAACCCTATCTATACCTCTCAAGATTTTATAAACGCCTATAAGGTCACGTCTCAACCTCTTATGCTCCAGTTAAAAAAGTCCAACATTCTGGGAAATCTCTTCTGAACCCTCTCCAGCTTAATAATATCCTTCTTGTACCAGGGCTACTAGAACTGGATTTTGTACTTCAGAAGAGGCCCAACCAATGTCCTGCACAAACTCAATGTGACTTCCCACCTCCTATATTCAAAGGAATGAGCAATGAAGGCAAGCATGCTAAACATTTTTTTAACAATATGAGCAAACCTCAAAGAATTATATACCTGCATTCCTAGGTCCCTCTTTTCTACAACACTAGCCAGGCCTTACCATTAATTATATGAATTCTGCCCCTGTTTTTTGTACCAAAATGCAATGCCACATATTTAGAACATAGAACATAAAAGAATACAGCACAGAAATGGGCATGACGCCAAATTCAATTAATCCCTTCTGCCTACCCTTGGGCTTTATCCCTCCATTCCTTGAATATTCATGATTTGGAGATGCTGGTGTTTGACAATCACCTGATGAAGGAGCGTCACTCCTCAAGCTAGTGTGCTTCCAATTAAACTTGATGGACTATAACCTGGTGTTGTGTGATTTTTAACTTTGAATATTCATGTGATTATCTAAAAGTCTCTTAAATGGCCCTATCGTATCTGCCTCTACCACCACCCTGGCAATACATTCCAAACTCCTATTACTCTGTGTAAACAAAAAAAAACTTGCTCCTCTCATCTCCTTTGAACTTACCCCCTCACACCTCAAATGCATGCCCCCTAGTTTTAGACATTTCAACTGTGGGAAAAAGTTTCTGACCGTCAACCCTATCAATGCATCTCATAATTTTATAGACTTCTATCAAGTCTCTCCTAAGGTTCTGCCACTCCAGTGAAAACCATCCAAGCTCTTCTAGCCCCTCCTTATAGTTCGTACCCTCTAATCCAGGCACAATCCTGGCAAACATCTTCTACTCCCTCTCTAAAGCCTCCGCAACCTTCCTGTAATGTGGCGACCAGAATTGAACGCAAATGTGGCCTAATCAAAATCTTATAAAGCTGCAACATGATGTCCTGTCTCTTGTACTCAATTTCTTGACCGATGCCATATGCCTTCGTTACCACTCATTTATTCAAATTGAATTCCATCTTCCATTTTTCAGCCCATTGACCCATTTGATCAAGATCCCTTTGTAATCTTTGAAAGTCTTCTTCACTCTCTACTATGCCCCCAATTTTGATGTCATCCTCAGAATTACTAACCATGCCTTCTATGTTTGCATTCAGATAATTTATATAAATGACAATGAAGGAGCACCCAGAACCAATCCCTGTGGAACACCGCTGATGACAGACTCCAGTCCGAAAAGCAATCTTCTAGCACCACACTTGTTTCCTGCCGTTAAGCAAATTATGTATCCAGTTAACAAGCTAACCCTGAATCCCATGTAACCTAACTTTCCTAAACAATCTACCATGCAGAACCTTGTCAAAGGCTTTACTAAAGTCCAAGTAAATAACATCAAATGCTCTGCTCTCATCAATCTTTTAGATACCTCTTCAAAAAATTCAAAAAGAGTCAGGAGTAGCTTTATTTGCCATTTCTACCATTTACAAGTTATTCAGTAAGAGTAAGACAGCATGCCTCCAGGACCAACATGATTAGATTCCCTTCAGCCCAACAAGCCCACATCGACCCTCTGAAGAGTAACGCACCCAGACCTGTTTCCTTCTGACTAATGCACCTAACACTATGGGCAATTAAGCATGGCCAATACACCTGACCTGCAAATCTTTTGGATTGTGGGAGGAAACCGGAGGAAACCCATGCAGACACAGGGGGAATGTGCAAGCTCCACACAGACAGTTACCCAAGGCAGGGATTGAATCCAGGTCCCTGGTGCTGTCAGGCAGCAGCACTAACCACTGAGCCACCATGCAAGCATGCTACATGGATAACACAAACTGCAAGATCATTCATAGGGCAGCACGAAGTGCATAGGAAGTGCACAGTAATTCCTGACACACCAAGACAATAGACAGAGTGGTGTACAACTTACAGTATAATAAAAGACTGATAATTAATAAAACATTGCTGTAGCAGCAATTCAAAGTCATGCAAAGAGTTTCAGATGGAATAGAGTCTGACCGTACAATGTTAAGGAGCCTAATGGCTCAGGGAAGGAACTGTTGCACAGTTTGGCCGTGAGAGAACGGTATCTTCTGCCAGATGGCAGGAGGGAAAAGAGTTTGAGTGATGGGTATATGGGACCTTCCACAATGCTCTTAAACTTTTGAATGCAGTGTGTGGAGTAAACGATTGTAATGGAAGGAAGAGAGACCCTAATGATCCTCTCAGCTGTGCTCACTATTTGTTGTAGGGTCTTACAATCCGAGACGGTGCAGTTCCCAAACCATGCAGTGGTGCAGCAGCTCAGAGGACTCTCAATGAACCCTCTGTAGAAAGTGGTGAGGTTGGGGTTTGAGAGGTGGGCTTTCCTCAACCTACGCAGAAAGTAGAGACGCTGCTGGGCTTTCTTGGCTGTGAAGCTGGTGTTGGGGGACCAGGTGAGATTCTGTGCCAGGAGGACGCCAAGAAATTTGGTGCTCTTTATGATCTCCACGGGGGAGCCATCGATGTCCAGTGGAGAGTGATCGATTCATTCCATTCTGAAGTCAACAACCATCTCTTTCATTCTGTCTGCTTTTCAGAGACAGGTTGTTGGCTCTGCCCCGTGCATTAGCCGCTGCATCTCCTGTCTGTATGGTGACTCATCATTCCTGCTAATGAGACCTACTACAGCTGTGTCATCAACAAACTTAATGATATGATTCAAGCTGTGCATTGCTGCACAGTCGTGTGTCAGCGGAGTGAACAGCAGTGGATTGAGCACACAACCATGGGGAGACCCCCGTGCTCAGTGTGATGGTGTTGAAGATGCTGTTCCCAATCCAGGCTGACTGAGGTCTCCCAATCAAGAAGTCCAGGATCCAGTTACTAAGGGAGGTATTTAGGCCCAGCAGACCCAGCTTTCCAATCAGGTGCTGAGGAATGATAGTGTTGAATGCAGAACTGAAGTCTATGAACAGTAGTCTTACAAACAGGTTTGTGAAACACGGGTTTCCTTACAGAAAACCATATTGATTATTCCTAATCAATTTTTGCCTCTAAATGTTTATGAATCCTATCTTTCAGAAACACCTCCAACATCTTACCTGCAACCGAAGTCAGACTCATAGGTCTATAGTTCCCAGTTCCTTCTCACAATCTTTGTTAAACAAAGGGACAACATTAGCCACTCTCCAGTTATCAGGTATCTCCACCATAGTTATAGCTGATGCAAATATTTCTGCAAGAGGTCTCACAATTTCCTGCCTTACTTCCCACAGCATTCTGGGATACACTAGATCAGGTCCAGGAGATTTATCCATCGTTATATTCTCTAAGATCTCCAGTACTTCATCTTCTGTAATGTGAACTGTTTTTAAAACATCAATATTTACTTCCCCTGAATTCTGTAACCTCCATTTCTTCCTCCACTGTAACAACTGATGTGAAATATTCATTTACTATCTCTCCCATCTCTGGGGATTCAACACAAAGTCAACCTTTTTGTACTCCAAGGAGCCTTACCCTCTCTCAGTCTTTTTGGGGTATCCTTAACCTTATCTGCCAATCCAATCTCATGTCGCTGAGGAGAAAGCATGTCTGAATGTAGTCTGAAGTCTTGATGAAGGGTTTATGCCCAAAACATCGATTCTCTTGCTCCTCAGATGCTGCCTGACCTGCTGTGCTTTTCCAGCACCACACTCTCGACTCTGATCTCCAGCATATGCATCCTCACTTTCTCCTATCTCATATCTTCTCTTTGCTGTCCTGATTTCTTTCTTAAGAATGCTCCAGTACCCATCTTATTGATTAAGAAATTCAGTTGAATTCAGTTGTCGATATATAATATAAGATTCTCTTTCCTTCTTGACTAGAACCGCAGTATCTTTATTCATGCATTGTTCGTTAGTCTTACCAACCTTGCCCTTCACTCCAACAGAAACATAATGCCTCTGAACTCTTGGCATCACATTTTTGAATACTACCCACTTATCAGGTGTCTTTTTACCGGTGAACAGTCTACTCCAGTCAACTTTTGAGTAGAATTATAGAATCATAGAATCCCTGCAGTGTGGAAACAGGCCCTTCAGCCCAAGTCCACACCGACCCTCTGAAGAGAAATCCAGCCAGACCTATTCCCTACTACTCTACATTTACCCCACGCTAATGCACCTAACCTATGCATCCCTGAACACTATGGACAATTTAGCATGGCCAATTCACCTAACTTGCACATCTTTGGAATGTGTGAAGAAATCAGAGCACCCAGAGGAAACCTATACAGACACGGGGAGAATGTGTGAACTCCACATAGACAGTCATCTGAGGCTGGAATTGAACCCAGGTCTGGCACTGTGAGAGAACAGAGCTAACCACTGAGCTGTCCCATTCTTGTCTCATACAATTAAAAATTGCCTTACTCAAATTAATTTTTTTAAAACTTTACAGAAGGTATATGTTTTTCCATAAATGTTTTAAAACTAATAGAATTATGATTGTTAGACCCAAAGTGTTCCCCACTTTCATTTCAGTCACTTGCCCTGCCTTTTTTCAATTTTTGTTATTATTATTACATTTTACCACAAGTCCAAGCAAAGCTTCCTGTCCTTGACCTTAAATTTATGCCTCCTTATGCCGGAGGACTGGAGGGTTGCTCATGTTGTCCCCCTATACAAGAAGGGTAATAGGGATGTTCCAGGTAACTACAGACCAGTGAACCTGTTGCTGGTGGTGGGAAAGTTGCTGGAGAAGGTACTGAGAGATAGGACTATTTATATTTAGAAAAGAATGGGCTTATCAGTGATAAGCAAAATGGTTTTGTGCAGGGGAGATTGTGCCTTACCAACTTAATAGAGTTCTTCAAGAAAGTGACCAAGTTGATAGATGAAGAAAGGGTTGTTGATGTCATATACATGGACTTTAGTAAAGCATTTGATAAGGTTCCCCATGGTAGACTAATGGAGAAAGTGAAGTCATATGGTGTGCAGGGTGTTCTAGCTAGGTGGATAAAGAACTGGTCGAGCAGCAAGAGACGGAGTAGTGGTAGTTGAAGGGAGTTTCTCGAAATGGAGAAAGGTGCCCACAGGGATCAGTGTTGGGGCAAACTGTTGTTTGTAATATACATAAATGATTTGGAAGAGGGCACTGTTGGTATGATCAGCAAGTTTGCAGATGACACACAGATTGATGGAGTAGCAGAAAGCATAAGGGACTGTCAGAGAATACAGGAGGATATAGATAGACTGAAGAGTTGAGAAGAAAAGTGGCAGATGGATTTCAGTCCAGACAAATGTGAGGTGATGCATTTGGGCAAGACTAATTCTAGAGTGAATTATACAATGAAGGGAAGAGCCTTGGGAAAAGTTGCTGGGCAGAGAGATCCGGGAGTGCAGGTCCATTGTACCCTGAAGATTGCTGCACAGATGGATAGAGTGGTCAAGAAGGCATACAGTATGTTTGCCTTCATTGGATGGGGTATTGAGTATAAGACCTGGCAAGTCATGTTAACATGTACAAGACATTGGTTCAGCCGCATTTAGAATACTGTGTACAGTTCTGGTCGCCACATTACCAAAAGGATGTGGACGCTTTGGAGAGGGTGCAGAGAAGGTTTACGAGGATGTTGCCTAGTATGGAAGATGCTAGCTATGAAGAAAGGTTGAGTCAGTTAAATTTATTTTCACTAGAAAAAAGGATTAGATTAGATTACTTACAGTGTGGAAACAGGCCCTTCGGCCCAACAAGTCCACACCAATCCACCAAAGCACAACCCACCCATACCCCTTACCTAACACTACGGGCAATTTAGCGTGGCCAATTCACCTAACCCGCACATCTTTGGACTGTGGGAGGAAACCGGAGCACCCGGAGGAAACCCACGCAGACACGGGGAGAATGTGCAAACTTCACACACTCAGTCGCCTGAGGCGGGAATTGAACCCAGGCCCCTGGCGCTGTGAGGCAGCAGTGCTAACCACTGTGCCACCGAGGGTGGACCTGATTGAGGTTTATAAAATTATGAAGGCTATAGACAGGGTGGATAGACAAGCTTTTTCCCAGTGTGAAGGATTCAATAACGAGAGGTCATGCTTTTAAGGTGAGAGTGGAAAGTTTAAGGGGGATATATGCTGCAAGTACTTCAGATAGAGGGTGGTGGACATTTGGAACGCGTTGCCAGCAGAGGTGGTAGAGGCAGGCACGGTAGATTCAGTTAAGATCCGTCTGGATAAATGCATGATTAAGTGGGGAGTAGAAGGATACAGATGTTTAGGAATTGACCGACAGGTTTAGACAGGTTTGGATCAGCTCAGGCTTGGAGGGCCGAAGGGTCTGTTCCTGGGCTGTAAATTTTCTTTGGTCTTTGTTCTTTGATCTTTGTTCTTATTTTTGGCCCTTCAACTAAGAAGGAAAGCTGCTTCATATCAACCCTGTACATCTTGCTCAAAATCTTGTACAACTCAGTCAGGTGACCCCTCAACCTTCTCTGCTCCAAAGAAAACAACCTAAGCCTATCCAGCCTTTCTTCATAGCTGAAATTCTCCATCCCAGACAACATCCTGGTGAATCCCCTCTGCACCCACTCCAGTGTTATCGCATCCTTCCTACAGTGACCAGAATTGCGCACACTATGCCAGCTGTGGAGAACCAAGGTTTTGTGCATTTCTACAATAACCTTGTTCTGAGAAATGATGCCTCAACTGATATAGGCAAGTGTCCCATATGCCTTTTTAACTACCTTATTAACCTGTCCTTTAGGTGGCATTATGTGGACAAGCACCCAAAGGTCTGTCAGTTCCTCAGAGTTTCCTAGTCTACTGCCATTCATTGAGTACTCCTTGTCCTGTTATTTCTTACAAAATGTATCACCTCACACTGACCAAGATTAAATGCTATCTGGCATTGATCTGCCCATCCTATCCTTATCTTCCTGTAACTCAAGTCTTCTTCCTCAGTATTACCTGGTCAATCTTCATGTCATCTGCAAACATTGCTCCCATAGAATAATAGAATCCCTACTGTGCAGAAAGTGGCCATTCATCCCATCAAGCCTGCACTGACCCTCCGAAGGTAATCCTATCCAGGTCAGGTCAGAAGAGAAACTAAACAAGTAAAAAATGAGACCTGAGGGGAGCAGAGAATATGCTGAAAGCAAACTATGTTATGTGATAATAGGCTTGATGTTGGGTGAAAATGGGTGGGCTGTGCTAAAAATATCCCATATCATTACACAGTGTGAGGGTGGGTAAAAATCTTGGAAGGATGGAATCCAGCTCCAAAGTTACTGAATTTGATATTGAATCCCAACCACTCCAAGATGTCCAGATGGAAATGAGGTGTTATTTTTCAAGCTTGCACTGAGGCTCACCGGAAAATTGCAGCAGGCCTGTGACAGAAATATTGGAGGGGAACATGATGGTGTGTTGAAATGGTTAGCATTTGAATTCTCTGGATCATTTTTTATGGACAGAACATAGGTGCTCTGCAAAGCAGTCACCCAGTCTGCATTTCAACTCCCAAGTTAGAGGAGATTACACTGTGAATACTCAGTATAGTCTACTGCATTTGCTGAAGTACAGTTAAATCACTATTTCACCCAGAATGTATGTTTGGGGATTTGGATGGTGAGGAGAAAGGAAGTAAATGGGGAGGCATTACACATTATGTGCTTACTTGGAAGGGTGCCATGGAGGTATGAAGAGATGTTGGGAATAGAGGAGGAGTACCACAGAGAGAATGGTCCCTGAGGAATGTTGACAAGGGGAAGGGAAATTTGTCTGGTCGTGGCATGTTGGAGGTGACGGAAATAGTGGCTTACAATTCTTTGGTTGCGGAGGCTGGTGGGGTAGTAAATGAGGTCCAAGAGGACACTATCACTGTTGTGGGAGGGAATAGAAAGGGTGACGGTAGAAGTGTGGGATATGGGCTGGACATGGCTAAGGATGCTGTCAACCCTGGTAGTGAGGAATCCTCGTTTAAGGAAAAAGATGCAATAGAAATGAAAAACTGGGAGAATAGCATGGAGTCCTAACAGGAGGCAGGGTGTGAGAATTCATTTAGGATATAGTTGAGGTAACCATGGGAGTTTCTGCGGTTGTATTGTTATCAGTGGCCAGCCTATCCCAAGAATCGCCAGAATGTTACTGGCATTAAAAGGTTTCACTTAGTTTTTCCAGTTCTTCCTAAGCTTGTAGCTATAATATAGTCAATTAAATGGGAATTTGACTGAGATTTTTTGGATTTTGAAAAAAATGATAGGAGAAATAATGATTTTTTTTCTCTACTGTTGACTGGTCAAAGAAATATAAATTTAAAACCAAGCTAAGCCATTCAGAAAATAACTAAAATCAAAAAAATACTGGAGATCACAGTAGGTCAGACAGCATCCATGGAGAAAGAGCAAGCTAACATTTTGAGTCTAGATGACTCCATCAGAGCTGCAGGGAAGTGTGGAGGGGACAGTATTTATGCTGTAGTTGAGGGAGTGGATGGAGGTGGTGGGTGGAGGGTGCTGGTGGAGAAAAGATGTTGATAGTTCAGACCAAGTGATCGGAATGTGAGAATGATCACAGAAGAGTCATTTAAGACTTAACATTTGCTTGCTCTCTCTCCATGAATGCTGTCTGACCTGCTGTGATCTCCAGCATTTATTGTTTTCAGTATAGATTCCACCATCTGCTCTTACATTCAGAAAAGAAGCTAGTTAATGTTACTTCCTGCAAAGGGTGATCACCAAGTGACAGAACATATTTCCATATAATCATACAGATGCTCAGATGGCTTTAGATCTAAACTAACCAAGCATTTTGGCAAATATGGCACTATGACAGGTGGTTAGATTTTGTATGCAGTTCAGTATGATCTCACTGAATGGTGAAACAGATTTGAAGCATGGGATGTCCTGATCCTGATCCAATGTTCCCACTCTACATTATAAAGTTACTTTGTTTAAAAGTTCCCATGCTGGCTTGGTGAATAAATAAACAGTAATGACCATGTAATGCAGACTATCTACATTGGGGCTAGCTGTCCATGATCAATGCCCTTTTTTCTGTAAGAAGAGGATGATTTAGAGCAAACTTGGGGTAGGGTGGGGGAAGAAGTGACAAAAATATTTGCTCTTAATTGCTCTCCAATTAAATTATGTGTGGCCATCAGAGAGAAACAGGCTGATTTTCCAACTGATGGTCTTAATCGTTTTTTAACCTTGTGGATGTAGGTTTGCTTGCTGAGCTAGAAGGTTCATTTTCAGACGTTTCATCACCATCCTAGATAACATCTTCAGTGAGCCTTTGGATGAAGCACTGCTGGTGTTTCCTGCTTTCCACATAGCAAATGATGTCACCACAGGAAATGATATCACCAACCCAAGGAAACTCAAACATTTAAATAGAAAGCAGGAAACACCAGCCGTGCTTCATCCAAAGGCTCACTGAAGATGTTACCTAGGATGGTGACGAAACATCTGAAAATGAACCTTCCAGTTCAGCGAGCAAACCTACATCCAGAACCTCAACCTGAGCTACAAATCTTCTCTGAACTCATTAGTTTTTCAACATTATTCAGAATTATAAATTAAGAATGTGAGCATTGATTGCAAAAAGATTTTATAGAAGCTTTTTGACTTCCACTTATTATGACAGTTCATAAATTACCAATGTAAGGGGAAAAACAACATTTATACCATATGAGCAGAGAGTGCTGTTTGGTTGGTAAATCTCCTTTTTTTCGGCAATACTTAAGTTCAATACCACCAGGCAACTAAGCAAAGTGTTCAGGGAAGTGATAGCCTAGTGGTACTATTGCTTGATACTTAGCCAGATCCCAAAAATCTGGTAGCATTTTGGGGACCCAGTTTCAAATCCTGTCATGGCTGATGATGGAAAATGAATTCAATAAAAGTCTGGGATTAGGAGTCTAATGATGATCACGAAACCATTGTTGATTGTCAAGAAAAACCCATCTGGTTCACTAATGTACTGAAGGAAAGGAAACTGCCATCCTTACCTAGTCTGGCCTACTCATAATTCCAGACTCTCAGCAATGTGGTTGGCACATAACTGCTCTCTGGGAAATTAGGGGTGGGTAATAAGTGCTGGCCTAATCAGTGAAGTCCATATCCTGTGAATGAACAACGGTAATGGTGATTTTCAGGACACTAGCCAATGTCAGAATTACCATCTTGAAGAGAGAAAATTGCTCCAAATGACCTTGCAAATTTTCCAAAGTTACTGTTTAATGGTTCAAAAGGAAGAATCCGCCATAAACTAATGTGTCTCATCTTGTGCTGCATAGCTACACATAGCTGATCTTCCAACCAAAAAATCATGGCAATTGTATGTAAATATTTTTAACTTATTTTCAAAAGTTCTACTGAAGGAATCACATTATCTTATTAGTATTTCACTTCTTGGCTTGCAACTTCCCCATAAACAGTATTCACTGCAAATTTATATATATAGTGGCCCAAATGTTTATTAAAACTTCACATCTGCTCCTATAAGTCAAACAATCTGCAGTCATTCTTAACCTAGAAGCTTTGCTCTGGTTTTAATGTGAATAGTATCACTTCCAATTTAATCTTTAGCTTTCACTTCACAAAGCATTTGTAAAATGGAAGGTGGAAAGCAATTGTACAACATGTTAAATTTGTGGAATCCAGTGAGTTTCATGCCATAACCACTGATCTTTTATTTGTGTGATTTGACCACAGTTGAATCTACTGTAAATTTAAGTCTCATTATTGGTAACCATCCAGTTCCAACTGATACTCTCTTTCTATTCTAGATTTAATCCTCTGCAATGTCTGAATTCATTAAACAAACAGAATGGTTGTCCAAAAAACATGGAGAAGATGTGGTTATGGATGGAGTTATATTTGCTGATTTTATTTCACTGCTGAAATAATCCCAAAACTACTTGCATGATTAGCAGTATGGATGAGCTTAACAGTGAAATAACAAAGTAGCAATGCCCCTAAGACCGTGTCTTTTTTTTAAACCACACTCTTTGTTTTCTGATTTCTAAATTGCTCTCTAATTATTTGTGTTATAATTTTTCTTTCAGCATGAAGATAGGGCGTACTTCAGAGAGCGAAGAAATTCATTATCACGTCACCATGTCTACTGTTTTTTTAGTGCTTCTATGTCATCAGTTAAACTAGCACTGCAATTTAAATCACTTGCAGTGGTGGAAGGTCAACTGATGCCATGCAAGTTCCAAAAATATCCATTGTAGATGTCATGTGAAAATAGGCCCAGTATCAATTCTTGATTACCTATGCCCCAATGAAAATATCATTTTTATTTTGCTGATAAATCATTATGTACAGTATGTCATGTCTTTTCATAGCTTGTCTTAAAAATTCTTAGAGATTATTAAAAGAAGACAATAAATAATGCTATTAATGTTTTCTCCCACAATACATTTGACTGTGCCAGAATATCAAATCTGTGTTTTCTAGAAAGTAAATCAGTGTCTGTGTTTAGGAAATACAATCTATCATGTCTGTGTTCACATATCCAATCCATAATATATACCTCAAATGTACAGTACAGAAACAGATCATTCAGCCCTAATGATTTATGCCAATGTTTGTACTACACGAGAGCATCATCTCAATCGTCAACCTAATTTGATCAAAATCGTCTTCTATTCCTTATACTCTATTGTGCCTGTGCAGGTTCCTCTTAAATGCATCAATGTTATTTGCCTCAACTACACCTTGTAGTTACAATTTCGCACTCTTATCATTCTCTGGATACAAAAGTTCATTCGTTCCTAAGTGCCTATGACTTTAATGCGAAACATCAATTTTTGGACTACTGTTTCCACACACCTGTATGACCCTGAAGTTTAGGAGCAGAATTAGACCATTTAGCACATTGGGTCTGCTCCACCATTCGATCATAGCTGATATGTTTGTTTTAGATTTAGATTACCTAGATTACTTACAGTGTGGAAACAGGCCCTTTGGCCCAACAAGTCCACACCGACCTGCGAAGCGCAACCCACCCAGACCCATTCCCCTACATTTACCCCTTCAACTAACACTATGGGCAATTTTAGCATGGCCAATTCACCTAACTTGCACATTTTTGGATTGTGGGAGGAAACCAGAGCACCTGGAAGAAACCCACGCAGACACAGGGAGAATGTGCAAACTCCACACAGAGCCTGTGTTTCTCAACCACATTCTCCTACCTTCTCCCCGTCACCCTTGAACCCCTTACTAATCAAGAACCTATCTATCTCTGTCTTAAAAACACTCAATGAGTTGACCTGCACAACCTTCTACAGCAATGAATTTCTCAGATTCACCACCCTCTGACTGAAGAAGTTCCTTCTCATCTCAGTTCTAAAGGATACTTCCTTTGATGCTGCGCTGTCGAGTCCTAGTCTCTCCATGTCCACTCTATCTAGGCATCTCAGTATTTCATAAATTTCAATTAGATCATCCTATCCTTCTAAACTCTATCAAGTGCAGACTCAGACTTCTCAATCACTCCTCATGTGACAAGCCCTTCATCCCTGGGATCATTCTTGTGAACTTCTTCTGGACCCTGTCCAAGGCCAGCAAATCATTCCTTAGATAGAAGGCCCAAAACTGGTCACAATGTTCCAGATGCAGTCTGACAATTGCCTTACACAGTCTCTGGAGTACATTGTTGCTCTTGTATTCTAGCCCTCTCAAAATGAATGCTAACAGCGCATTCCCATGCCCACCACAATACATACTCATGCAATCACAGAAATTTTGCTGTGACAGTAGTACATAAATCCTTTATCTTAACCTCTACAACACCACAATTTAGCCTTTTCAACAGAAAGAACTCTTTCCTGATATTTTATCTAAATTTTATCTAAAAATATTTTATCTAAAAATAAAATTGTCAGACATTACAAGAAATGCATTGAGGCTGTTTTGTCACTTTGCCAGTGTTCTATATCCTTATATGATATGGAGGCCACATGTTGCTCCATGTTGCCTAACCAGCTTCAATGCTAGTTCAACATAATTTCTCTGCTTTTCAGTCTTTGTTTATTATTTGTTCATTGGATGTGGATATCACAGCACACACAAGTATTTATTCCTTACTCCTATTTGCCCCAGAGAAGATAATGCGCTGCATCACTTTATAGCAGTGAATCTTGGTGTTTTGTTTACATTTTATGTAGCCTTATTAACCTGTGTCACTATCTTTTTTTTTGCTTTGAATTTGTATCTCTAGATCTATTTGCTCCTATTACCCATTTAGAAATGTTATTCTCCAAATTGTTTGTGTTCTCTTTATTCTTCCTAAAATGCAGTTCCCTCTATCTAGATAGTAATTTATCTTTCAATTATCTTCCCATTCTGCAAGTTTATTATGTACCTTGTTGGAAGGTCACTGGTGTTGTAATTTCATATTGAGTAAGTGGATGGGATAGAGTCTGCCCTAGGCTGAAGACAGCAGAAGAGGTGGGCAGATGGTGAGGCATATCACCACACTTTTAAAAATGACTGTTGAGCCTTCTCCTATTCCCAGTGACTTTACCATCTCTCCCAAGCTCTTTTTCATGTTTCCCTACTATTCCACTCCCCGCACCACCACACCCCCACCCCCAGCTCCACCACATGACCAATAGCCTTCCATTATTTCCTGTATAGCAACTCATCCAGCATTCGCTGTCAATAGGGATAGATTTCAGGAGCCATGTCTTTGAAATGGACAAGAAAAAAAATAATCTATTCAAGTTTTCATTCAAACCACACACATCCTACTGAAAAAATACAGTAATTCATTCAAAAATCCCTGCAAGTGGTTAGTCTGTTATAAGTCATTTATTCCATTAATCACATCAAGCATATGCAATTAATCTCTTAAAATTGACTAAGTCAAAATGTCTTTAATATCTATAAATTCAACTACATTCTAGATTTTTTTTGTAATTTGGCTGTACCTATTATGAATGCTTGTTTAAATAAGAAACTCTAGAAAATATAAACACCAGAGCTTTGAAAAACCAGAAATATTTTTATAAGCTACAACAAATGTTTTGCCCATTCAAACAGTCCAGGAGCAGATTATCCAACTGCAAGAATTTTTTTTTTTATTTTATACTAGAGGTCCCAAGTTGTGTGTTCTTCTGTTTTGATTGGACTTAGTTTTTTTTTGTTTTTTAATGTGTTTTAAACACATTTAATTTACAATATAGCATCTATTGAAACTGAAAGAAGAAATTATCTTGATTGTATTTCAAAATGTCTGTGAAAGAATTCCAGGAGAAGGTGGCTTTTTTGTTTTTGGTTTCCCAGTTGAGATGTGTTTGCTCTATCATTCACTTCTCTTCTGAGAGGTGGTGAATTATGTCTGCAAACTGAAGGGTCCTGATTCTACCCCAATATTTCAGAGGGACTTAATCTGCCCACTCAAACAGCTCACACCTGCAAAAGAACCTAAAGGAATGGGAGAGTGGTGACTGCACCTTTATCCCATGTAGATGATAATTGCAGGAAATTGGGCAGAAATTTCAGAATCAGGTACCAACTACCACTTTAAAAGGTTTCCAATTCATCCAAACTTGGTGAAAATCCAGGCCCAAATTATTTATGTGAATTCAAAGTGACAGTGGTGCCTGCACTGATCTTTATGCAGCAGGACCAACCAATTTTTGCCCATTTATATAGCTATCCGTAACACCTAATCCTCTCTTCTGCTTTGTGACCAGCTTACTATATTTTCTTTTACCATAACCCTGACTCCACATGCTCTGAGCTTGATATTCATCTACTGTGTGGCATCTTTTCAGAGGGGAAGGTCATGTTAGCCCAAATTTGTTGAATTCTCTGATAACCTGGCTGCTCTTCATTATATTTCAGTACTGTATGTTGTTCTATAACTTCTTTGAGTAAAAGTTCTTTATATTTCTATTACCATGTAAGCTAACTAATCTATTGCTCTCTGGTATCTGTGTCTTCATGCTTCAGAACAATATTACCATTTTTTTCTTCATTATCCAATATAGTAAGTTTGTGACTACATTTATTTTATTCCCTTGGTTTGGAAGAATCTGACAGATTTAGGTGATCTAGGCCTTACTAACTCAAATTGCATTTGTACTTCATTTTTATTTTAAAAGAAATGTGTCTTTAAGTACATGAAACTCAACTTTCTAACATTTTAATCTAAATAAGACTTGCAACTCCTTTTTCTTAAAAAAGTACATTTTTTTCATCAACCACTAGGGAGGCACATTTCAGTTTTGTGCTAAATCCACCCTTTTAAAATGCTGAAGTGCATTTAAGCCAATTAGATATATGTACTTAATAAATGCATTCAGAATTTTCAATTCCAAATACACCAAAACCTAGGAACTATGGAAATATTAAAGACTGACATCAACATATTTCTTTTTGAAGGTGTTATTTTATGTACTGTAAACAAGTTTCTGCAATCTTGAAGAACCTGCTAAGGCTATGATCAGCATCTTCTCTGCAACAAAAATTAGGAAAAAAGAACCCTCTCCCAGTATTTAGCTCTCTTCAAGCTGTTTTTTTGTATAATCTTCCACACAAGTGGAAGAATGTAACTTCGGTTATAACATTTCACAGTTCTATATGTTAGCATCAGGGCAGTCATGTGTTTAGAATAAGTGTTATGAATAGTTATATAAATGGGCAAAAATTAGTAGGTCCTGTTCCATAGGCAAATTGAAGCTTCCAAAGATAAATCTGTTTAGAATGAATTAAGAACATTTGGGAGGGAAAACCTCTGCTCAACAGCCTGTGAATCTCCCTGAGGAGCTGGCTCACCTGTCCAGAGAGAGCCAGAAGACTAATTCAAATTATCCATTGGTAACTCTGACCAACCTGGAATGCATGAATGCACAACTGTCTGGTTCAATGCAGGAAGTATGGAGGTATTCTTAAATAGATTTTTTTCTCCCAGATGTGGAGGGTTTCTTAGCTATTTAGTCAGTTCTCCATGCAGTGAGCTGCTGTCCTTCAGATGTTCTGCTTTCTGTGTTCTGTAGGACTTTGATAGACCCTAAGATAGCTGCCTTCTGCCTTTGACAGTAATCTGCCTCTAGTAATGCCTGGTACCATTAAGTTGATTACTTAGCTTACTTCCAGTGGAATAGGGTCACTTACATTTGAACATCCCATGCATGATAGAGATGTAGTGTGGGATCAGGTCATAGAAACTTTTCAGGTTCCTAAAACCAATTCAGGAAACAGACCCAAGGCATCAAAATGCTGATCCCTGTCTCAGTCCCATTTTTTCATAATATTTTAAAATCTGTTTAGGCACTATAGTCCCAGAGGACCACAATGCTGCTCTCTCATCAGTTGTGTTTGTGATTTTACCTGAAAGTCACCATGCCTCAGATGAGAGGAGCAGTCAAGAAGGAAGGTTCTTCATAGTAACCTCAGCAAGTGTGGGAATTGAACCCAGCTGTTGGTGTTATTCTATGTTGCAATCCAGCTGTCTAGCCCGGTGAGCTAACCAACCTCAATCAGGTAACTAAGTAGGAGAAGAAATCTTCACCAAGTTCTAGAATATTAATATCAATGATCATACGGTACCCAACTATTGCACTAGCTGAAATCCATTAACTTAGGACAGACTAGAAATTGTACTGGAGATCCATTTGGACAATATAGAGTAGTCTAACATCAGAAGTTTTTTTTAATCATTGGAGAAGCTTGAGACTTGCCCCTTTTCTCATTGAATTTTGGGGCATCTATGCTGTTAACTCTATGCACTGGTTTAAAATGATGCAAAATAAATCTTTTTTAGAACTCAAAAAAAAATTATTGATGCTCTCATCTGAGTCAGAGCATTGTGAAATCAAGTCTCACGCTGGAGACTACAGCACACAATCCAGGCTGACATATCTGTGCACTACTGAGGTAGCACTGCACTTCTGAAGCATGCTGTCTTTTAAATGAAATATTAAATTGACACACTGCCTATCCTTCAATTCAACATGGAAGATCCTCTGGCACTCTTTGAAATAGAGTCTTCACCCACACGGTGCTGGCCAAAACCTTTCTTTAAACCAACATTGCAAACAAATGGTTGTTTGAAATTTTGCTGTGGAGAACTTGGTTGCCATATTTCCCACTGAAATGACTCCACAGAGGCCAGTATCCTGTCACCAAGTTACCCTTTATTTACATGTGATGAGTCCTTGAAAGTGATCCAGCTCCCTCAGAGCCAGCTGTCAAATTGAACAGAACCTCTGACACTCCTGGTTTTGTCTGTCAGCTAGAGCTTCCTGATTGGGACTGCTAATCTGGTCTAATCAGGGAACTCCTGTTCAATGAGGTCCACCTGGCTGACCTCATTACAATCATTACACACATATTATTGCATGTCAGAAAAACTGTACTTATTACAATGCACTTTGGAACATCCAGACATCATGAAAGATGCTACCGTATATATACTCAAGTTATATGTTTCTTCCTACAGCTCTGTATTGAAGGACCAGAATTTATTTTGTCCTGATTCTACCCCATACTGTGATGAATATTCAAAGTTTACCATGTGGGGAAGCTATGGCTGTAAATTGCTGCATTCTGACACTCTGTATCTGTATTATACCACATCTTTAAGCTTTCAGATCTCGAAGGGGACCCTGGGACTGAAAATATTGGTATTATTGGTAAAATGTGTTGTTTGATATATAGATTGAGGGTGGGGAAGAAAATATGAGAGACCTGGTTAAATCGATAGCATAAATGGAGGACAGATTAGTTGTTACTGGAATTACATTGATGAATACTTTCAATCAGTCTTAGTATTTACAATAATACTCTGTTTGCAGACGTTACTTGCCAGTTCTTAAAGGATTTCCTGCAAAGTATATCTATGATCCATGGAATGCTCCTAACTCGGTTCAGGTTGCAGCAAAATGCATCATTGGCATCCACTATCCAAAGCCCATGGTGATACATGCAGAAGCCAGTCGCCTTAACATCGAGAGAATGAAGCAGATCTATCAGCAACTATCACGCTACAGGGGACTTGGTGAGAAGCTTACTGTCTTGTTTCCCAGGGAAACCTAAATCAAACGTTTGTCCAATTTAAATGATTGCACATCTGTCCCATTTTGGAAATCTGTTATTAATCCCATTCGTGAATTTCTTTCTCATCAAAGACCCTCCACCTTTAAATTGAATTCGATGTCAGAATGTAGCAAACACAGTATGTCAGGCATACTGGGGATTGTTAGGTCAGTTGGCTGATTACCAGTTTGCAATGCAGAGTGACACCAACTGAGGATTCAATTCCTGCACCAGCTGAGGTTATTATGAAAGTACTGCCTTCTCAACAATACTGCTGACCTGAGGCATGGTGACTCTTGCACTAAACTTATCACCAGTTGTCTCTCTGTAATGAGAGAGTAGCCCTATGATTCAAAAATAGAAATTGCTGAAGAAACTTAGCAGGTCTGGCAGCATCTGTGGAGAGAAAGAGTAACTCTTCTTCAGAACTGAGACTTATGGTTTTTGTTTCACAGCAGTTTTGTTTTTGTTTAGTAAGCTGGTCTTTTGATATATTGTGAACTTCAATTTTCATGTCAGGCATAAAGAAAATGTGGATAAATCCCCTATTACTGTATTAAAAGTACCCTGTCTCAGGCATTTTATTTCCAACAGAAGGCAACAATAAACAATATAGCGTTGTTTTCTATACAAAATACATACTTTGAGGTTCAGCTGTATTAGTCTAAAACCCTGATGGACATATGATCATATACCTTTACTTTGACAAGCAAATTTTAGTAGATGTACCCTGAAATGTATCAGCTTCCTGAGCAAATGGCAAAGCAGGTCTTCCAAATCATGCACTGTATTTAGATAGCCTATCTTCAAGAAAGTGTAACTTTCCATAAAACCACTGGTACAGCATTCAATTCTAATACCCAGGGAGAGCTCACTCATTTTAGAGCATTGTTGCTCAAAAAATACTGGTTTATCTCTCAAACCACTGAATAACAGTACTAATCGTGGGTGGCGCGGTGGCACAGTGGTTAGCACTGCTGCCTGAGACCCGGGTTCAATTCCCGACTCAGGCGACTGACTGTGTGGAGTTTGCACGTTCTCCCCGTGTCTGCGTGGGTTTCCTCCGGGTGCTTTAAGGAGATATGTGTAATTACAGATGTTCTGCTATGTATAATCCTTCCTACGGCTGTAGATGGGAACAGTTTTTTTTGTGTGGAAAGGTAGTGGTAGTGTTAGATTAGATTAGATTACTTACAGTGTGGAAACAGGCCCTTCAGCCCAACAAGTCCACACCGACCCGCCGAAGCGCAACCCACCCATACCCCTACATTTACCCCTTACCTAACACTACGGGCAATTTAGCATGGCCAATTCACCTGACCCGCACATCTTTGGACTGTGGGAGGAAACCGGAGCACCCGGAGGAAACCCACGCAGACACGGGGAGAATGTGCAAACTCCACACAGTCTGTCGCCTGAGTCGGGAATTAAACCTGGGTCTCAGGCGCTGTGAGGAGCAGTGCTAACCACTGTGCCACCGTACCGCCCACTCTTGTTACTGGACTAGTAATCCAGATGCCCAGGCTAGTGGAAATTAAATTCAATTAGCATATAATATGGATTTTTTTTGTTTTAAGAAGGTAAAGGAATAGCAACTTCAAAACCATTATTAATTGTTGGAAAAGGCCATATGGTTGACTAATGTCCTTTCATTTTAGGGAGGGAAATCTGCCATTCCTATGCAGTCTGGCCTATATGAGAGTTCAAACCCAAAGCAATGTGGTTGACTCTTAAATCCCTCAAAGCCTCCGTCAGTTCAAGAGCAGCTAGAGATGGATAATAAATTACCAGTGTTATTCATATCTTATGAAAAGAAAACATTTTAAAAAGTTTACTTTTTACTGTTGAAATAAAGTGGTTGCACATTCATAGATACTTTTGAAATAAATAGCATAAAATATTGAAGTAGTAGTGATTTTGTTCTGTCTTTTCCTATCGAATTATTTTTGTACATCAAGGGTACTATATATATATATATATAAAATATATAAGTTTTTGTTATTGTCTTAGGTCTTCTCGCCTCAGTGCCTTCAAACCAAAATGGAAGCGGAGGAACTGTGTACTGTCTGGGAGATCAAATAACTGAGAATAATGGTGAGTCTGGAGTTTCTTTTATGTCAAACCACTCATCAAGCCATATTATAAAGCATACTTGAAAGATCATCTTCTGTTATGATAATCAAAACAATAGTGCCCTTTTTTTACAAGTTCATGGGACGATTAGTAGTATATGCAGAGTCATTTGTTTTCCTTGGATATAAAACAAGAACCAATTGCTACTCCTTCAAACTGTTTTCTTGGAACATGACTTTAATATACAATGCCATCCTTCATGAGCTGTTGATTTTAATTTTAATCTGACCAGATGTCGGTCCAGAAGAAGAACGGTATGGATTCAAAGATAAATAATCCAATTAAAGCAAAATACTGCAAATGCAAAACAACAACTGGACAAGTAATTATATTGTACCATAATGTTATAGAACAAACTTGTGAAAGTAATAAGTGGATTTAACTTATGCTTTTGCTCCTGTATGATAACTTTTTTATTCTCTCATTAGTTGTGCAGTTGAATAGTGAGCAGTGTTTATTTCTGTATTGTGGCCAGTAGATGTCAGCACAACACATCCTATTGTCAAGTCACCATAGTCTTACTCTCTCATTAGAGAGAAATGACTGGCAGTGATTTAGCTTGAAAGCCACCATAACTCAGAAGAGTTTGAGAAGGAGAGTCATTTGTGGTTACCTCTGCAGGTGCAAGAATTGAACCCACATTATTGGAATCTTACTACTTTACACACCAACGAGATAGCCACTTGAGCTAAACCAACCCCAACCTGCTAGTGTACACATGAAATGATTCAGAGGGTAAAATCTTGGAGAGATTGGATTCTCTGAATAGACATGGAGAAAGGTAATTAATCTGCCATGAGACTGAGTAGAATTATGGAATAAATGTTGCCTCTAACCAGTGGATATAGTACAGGCTGTCCAATAGTGGTGTGTTTGACATGGCAAACAGAAACGTTATATATTGTGCTTTACAAGGACAGTTTGACATGTGTTAAATCCACAAACAAAAACATACACTGAGTGGATAAACTGTGACAGATGGAGTTCAATTTGGGTAAATATAAAATCAATCACTTTTGATCAAGGAAAAGCAAATTTGATTATTTTCTGAAGGGTGAGACCTGGAACTGTAAAGGAGTAAGATGATTTCATATCCCAGTACACAAATCATTAGAAGTTAGCATACAGGAGCAAAAAAAAGAAGAATGTTAGCTTTAATCTCAAACTGAAATATAAATCAGAGATGTAATATAAACATAGAACAATACAGCACAGAACAGGCCCTTCGGCCCACGATACTGTGTCGAACATTTGTCCTAGCCTAAGCACCCATCCATGTACCTATCCAATTGCTGCTTAAAGGTCACTTAATAAAGTATATTAATCAGAGACTTACCCATCATACTCAGTTCAGGCTTGGGGTTTGACTCTCCGGATCACCAGACAAGTAAATTGAGTATATCACTTTCTTACGGAAAATTAGGAGGCCTAGAGATCAAATTGCTTTGCACCTTTTACGAACAAAATGGATGTTTAAAATGGTAGGCTGACACTTCAGTACTAAAAGAATATTGGCACTATTTTGGAGAAATGCAAAGTTATCTATAGCGTCCTGGCCAATATTTATCTCTCATTTAAAATCATGAAGGCAGAAAGTATCAAGTTATTGTCAACATACCTGGTTTTGCTGTGTGCAGATTGTCTGCTGTATTATTTGACAGCATGATGGCACAGCCTCATAGTGCTCAGTTTCTGGATTTGATTCCACCCTTGGGCAATTATCTGTGTAGAGTTTGCACAGTTTCCCCTTTGTCTGTGTTTAAATCCTCTGGCTTCTCCAGTTTCCTCCCACAGTCCAGGGTAAATGTGAGGTCTAGGTGGGATGTTGTTTAGCGAATCGGTGCAGACTTGATGGACTGAACGGCCATTATCTCCATTGTAAGGATTCTGTGACTACACTTGATTGAGTGTAATATACTTTAGTTAGTAAATTAAAGTCATTACGTTTCCTGTCTGCTACCCTTCCCTCACTGAAACCAGCCTAGACCATTGGTACTCATAAAACCAACCTCACCTGACAGAAGTACTTTTGCCTCCAGAGGCTGATCGTACCACCTAATATTATTGCAGCCTAGTGTAGCCTAATGATGTCGATACAAACTATGATATTCACTTTAAAAATAAGACAGAAAGGTTGTAACTTTGCTCGCTGTGCTGGTAGATTTGTTCTCAGACATTTCATCACCATGCTGGGTAATATCATCAGTGAGTCTCCATTGGAGTGCTGGTGTTCTCTCCCACTTTCTGTTTATGTGTCTTGATCTGTTAAGGTGGATGATATTATTTCCAGTTCTTTTTCTCAGAGGTTGGTAAATGGGGTCCAAATGATGGAGTTTTGGTTTGAATGACAGGCCTCTAGGAATTCCCATGCATCTCTCTGTTTAGTCTGTCCTAGGGTGGATGTGTTATCCCAATTGAAGTGGTGTCCTTCTTTGTCTGTGTGTAAGGATACTAGTGATAGTTGGTCATGTCTTTTGGTGGCTAGTTGATGCTCATGTATCCTGGTGGCTAGTTTCCTGCTTGTCTGTCCGATGTAGTGTTTATTGTAGTCCTTCCAGGGTATTTTGTATATGTCATTCGATTTGCTGGCTGTTGATACAGGGTCCTTTAGGTTCTTCAGTAGCTGTTTCAGAATGTTGGTAGATTCGTGGGCTACCATGATGCCAAGGGGTCAGAGTAGTCTGATCATCATCTCAGAGATGTCTTTGATGTATGGTACTGTGGCTAGAGTCTCTGGGCATGTTCTATCTTCTTGTTTGGGTTTGCTGTTTAAGAATCCACCCAAGAATTCCTGAACATCAGTCATAAAGTTATACAGCACAGAAACAGATGATTGCAATGGGGTGGAAGTGAGAGAGAATGGGGATTGCTTTGTTTAAATATTGCCTGACAGTTACAAGTACTTGGGAATTGTCTTGTGTCCGTGAGGTGAACCACTCATTAACTTCTTTCCTCCAACTAAAATTTCAGGGTCACATTTTTATCGTTAATGTAGTTCTATTTTTTCTTGCATTTATTTTAATCAGGCATTGTTCAAACCCACACCAGTGGAGGAATGGTTGGCAAACGCGAATTGGAACGTGATACAGCTGTCAGTGATGACATGGAATCTTTAGCGCAAAAAGTCCGGCGACAGTGTGATGATGCAAGTATTACATTTAGCAAAACACCTTCAGTTTGCAATCCTAGTTTACTTTGTTAAAAAAGCTTAATAATGTAACTCCTGTAAATTTCAAAATTGCACTAAGTGATTTCTTCGGGCCAATGATTTTCTTTTATTGCAAGTGATTTCTACCTCCTCTTACTTGCCCATGGTTTGTCGTATCACAGTTTGACTTAAGTGTGTATTGAATGCAGAGATCCTTTCCAGACTGTGGACAGATGATCACCCTACTGAGACAGGGACAATTATAAACAAACCTGCAAATTCATGTAAAATAAATCTGGTAGTTTTCAGTGAAATTTAAGCTATTTCACAGTAGTCCTGGTAACAAAGCATATATCATGTTACTTTAGCCTTGTTAGCAAGCTAAATTCATCACGCAGGCTAGTAAAATCTAGTTGATCCTCATTTTAGAATGGGAGTCTTTCTGTTTTTAACATCAAACTTCTGCTGTTTCAGCAAGCCTCTCAATTCTGGTTCCAGTTTGCAGCTCAATATAATCAGATTGCTACACCTTCCCTAGTTTTTGAGCCTCTGGCATCTGTCCCCTTTTAAAATGAATTAAGTCTGAATAATATCACATGAGAATGCCACTGTACCACATTAATAAATTTAATAGCCTTATACTGAGTCTGGATCTTTGCTGAATTGTGATACTCAATTCCTTTAAAATGTGACAGGGAGGTCCCAATTTCAGAATACCAGACCCCATCATGAGTTCTCCAGTTTTCAGTTGTGCCTTGTAAGTGTGTGGGCTGCTTTGAATCACAAACAAGTACCACCACTTTGATCTGGCCTTCTGCATTTTAGAAACAAGCATGTCCAATTCCTTGGTCATTTTCATGGAGTCAGGCCAGTCGTGGTTCACGGCATCTCAGAGGTGCCTTGAGTCATGTTCTGCATGATGGAACAATTTGAAAAATAAGTTCAAAAGTCCCAAGCCAAATTATGACACATTATGTCCATTGACTCATTAAATGTTGTACAGAACGAATGAACCATGTAGTAACAATGGTACATGTTTCTTCTAGAAGTCAATACTTCATCTATAACTTTTTCCGTATTATAAAACAAAAAGAACTACAGCAGAATAACAATGTCTATCTTCCAAACTCTTTGAATATCAATATCAGAAACTACAAGCTCTCAAAACTTCTTAACCTTGTGTTCATATATATTGTACAATTGACAGCAGAGACCAGACAGTCAGAGCTGTCAATCAAGTGTTGTCCATTAGGATTAGGTTTTTCAACAGACTAAGAATGCATAATGATGTTGGTGAAAAGGTGTTTCCCCTTGTGACGGAACTTAGAAATAAACAGTCATTTTTAAAATTAAGATGTCTCCCATGAATGAGAGATTAGGAGGGATTTCTTCTTGTGGAGGGTTATTAGAATTTTCATCTCCAGAGAGCAGTGGGGGCTGGGTCTCTGAATATATTAAAAGCTAATTTGTATTTTTGAGAAACACATTTCCAGAGTGATGCGACAAACAGAAAAGTGGGGTGAAGGCCACAATCTGATAGCCAGAACCTTACTAAATCGCAAAACAGATTTGAGAGTCCAAATGGCCTGCTCCTGCTCCTATGTCTTATGGTTTTGCATCACTGTCTACATATTTCCATTTTTTTTCCCACCTTAGACTTCTTTTTCATTATTTGGGGTCTGTTTTAAGGGGTTCCTGCAAAATTTGGCATTAGGCATTACACCTTTAGATTAGGGTGGCAGGCAGGTTGAATAGGGACTACAAGCATGAAGAGCAATTCATATTTTTTTCAAAAAACGCCTAGAGCATTCTAACTCTGTTCTCCAACACTGTCCTTCATTTTAATTACACTTTCTTCCCCCTACCCAGGTGTATTGTTTGCGTGTGTTTCCTCTCTGACAGCCAACCTATTTTCAATATTCACATCTATCAGTAGCACCTATTTATTATCACTCCCTTTGTGCTCTAGCACCCTCACCATCTGTTTCACTCTCTCTTTCTGCTCCCTTTCTAATAACACTAAAACCATTATTTTCTAGTTCTGAAGAAGGGACATTGGGTCTGAAGCATTAATCCTGCTCTCTCTCCACAGATGCTGCCAAACCTGCTGAATTTTTCCAGCAATTTATGATTTTGTTTCCATTATTTTCTAGTTCTGTTCAGTTCTGAAGAAGTCATGAGATTTGAAATGTTAGCTGTTGCTGTTCATAGAGGCTGTCAGACCTGCTGAGTTTCTCCTTCACTTTGTTTTTATTTCAGATTTCCAGTATCTGCAGTATTTTATGTTGTGGATGTAGGTTTGCTAGCTGAGCTGGAGGGTTCGTTTTCAGACATTTCAGCATCATATTAGGTAACATCAGTGAGCCTCCGAATGAGGCATTGGTGGTGTAGCCCGCTTTCTATTTATGTGTTTGGGTTTCCTTGGGTTGGTGATGTCATCTCCTGTGGTGACATCATTTCCAATTGTCATGTCATTTCCTGTTCTTTTTCTCTGGGAATGATAAATGGGATCCAACTCTATTTGTTGATAGAGCTTTGGTTGGAATTCCATGCCTCTAGGAATTCTCACATATGTCTCTGTTTGGCTTGTCCTAGGTTGGATGTGTTGTCCCAGTTGAAGTGGTGTCCTTCCTCATCATTATGTAAGGATACTAGTGAGAGTGGGTCATGTCTTTTTGGGGCTAGCTGATGGCTAGTTTTCTGCCTGTTTGTCTCGCTACCTGGAACACCAACGTACAGATTGGCCAAGGAGCTACATCAAAGAATAAAAGACTTAGTAGAAAACCCACGCTACTCCATCCACGCCATACACGAATTCCTGAAGACCATCAAAGACACCAAGATAGAAGAGGATGGAATAATGGTCTCCTTTGACGTAACAGCCCTGTTCACATCCATCAACTCAACCTGGGCAAGAAAACACTGACTACATTATTAGAAGAACCAAAGACACATACACCAAACACCACCAAATTTATCAGCAGGACAGTATCATTAAGCTAGTGGACCTATGCCTTACCACCCACTTCACCTTCAACAACAAAACCTACAGACAAACCAACAGAGCACCCATAGGATCTCTGACATCAGGGTTCTTAGCAGAGGCAGTAATGCAGAGACTTGAACAAACAGCTCTGCCAACCATCCAACCCAAACTTTGGGTCTGCTGCATGGATGACACCTTTATTATCACTAAACAAAACAAATTAGAGGAAACATTCAGGACTATCAATAATACCCTTACATGCATAAAATTCATTAAAGAGGAGGAAAACAACAATAAACTGACATTCCTAGATGTCACAGGAGAATGAACAGTCAATGGGGAACTTCAAACCAGTGTCTCCAGGAAAACAACGCATATGGACCAAATATTGAATGACAGAAGCAATCATCTCAACATCCACCAATGAAGCTGCATTAGAACATTATTTCAACAAGCCAACACACACTGCAGCACAGAGGAACTATGCAGAGCAGAGGAAAATCACCTATGCAGTGTATTCAAAAAGAACGAGTACCCAATGATCACAGTCTGCTGATTTCTGAGCAACAAATCCAAACAAGTAGACAAAACACGTCCAGAAACCCTAGCCACTCTCCCCTACATCAAAGACATCTTGGAAATGACTGCCAGACTACTCAGACCCCTTGGCATCATGATAGCCCACAAACCCACCAACACACTAAAACAACAGCTACTGAACTTAAAAGACCCTAAACAGACAACAACAAAACTAATGTCATTTACAAAATTCTTTGCAAGAACTATAACAAACACTACATTGGGCAAACAGGCAGAAAACTAGCCATCAGAATACATGAACATCAACTAGCCACAAAAAGACATGACCCACTCTCACTAGTATCCTTACATACAGATAAGGAAGGACACCACTTCAACTGGGACAACACATCCAACCTAGGACAAGCCAAACAGAGACTTTTGTGAGAATTCCAACCAAAACTCTATCAACTAATAGAGTTGGTCGCATTTGCCACCCCCAGAGAAAAAGAACAGGAAATGATGTCACCATAGGAAATGATATCACCACAGGAGATGACAACACCAACCCAAGGAAACCCAAACATATAAATAGAAAGCAGGCTACACTACCAGTGCTTCATTTGGAGGTTCACTGAAGATGTTACCTAGTATGGTGATGAAATGTCTGAAAATGAACCTTCCAGCTCATTGAGCAAACCCACATCCAGAACCTCAACCTGAGCTACAAATCTTCTCAAAATTCGCTAGTATTTTATGTAGTGGTATTCCCATGAATCACAGTTGCAGTAGTGATATTCCCATGAATATGTTGTCCTTAGCCTTCTAGGTGTTTGAGACTGAGGGTTGATGAGGGGAGTAAACAATGAAGGTGTTGAGTGGGGTGCTAAACAAGCAGGTTGTTTTGTGCTGGGTGATGTCAACTTTCTTGTGTTGCTGACATGCTCTCAACCAGGCAAGTTGGGAATGTTCCATTACGTTCCTGATTTGTGCCATGTTATTAGTGGACAGGTATTCAGGAGACAGGAGGTGAGTTATCTCAAAACATTGTAGCCTCAAACCTATGTTGTACTGTAGCATGTACCATATATACTCGAGTAATAGTCAATCTCATGTAAAAGTTGATCCCCTATTTTTGGCCAAATAATCTAAAATTTTCCACATATCTATTGTAAAACTCAACCCTAATTCTTCACAGATAACAGATCAACATTTATGAGTCAGTATCCCGGGTGTCACATTCCGCTCCAGCCTTCCAGTCTGCCATTTGTTCCGCTCCGCTCCTGATCTTCCAGTCCACTGGCTGTTGTGCACCATTCTGGGCTTTCAGAATTACCATAATTCATTGTTTAGTTTTCTTTATTCGTTCAGAGACCAGTTGGGCTTCGAATGATATGGTATGAATTTTGATTGGCATGAATTTCAGCCCCTCAAAAGTAGTATCCATTTAATAGCAACCCCATAAATTTAACCTTAAAAAGTAGTCAAAAAATTTGACTACTACTTGAATATATACTGTATATGTTAGAATAGCTAGTTCTTGGTTGGTGGTAACCCTAGAATGTTAGTCAGTTATTCAGTAATGCTGATGCCAATAAATGTCAAGGGTTATGGTTCATTATCACTTTTTGGAGATGGACACTTGTGAGCGTGCTTTTTGTGAGGCAGGTAATAGGAAAATCAGACCCATCACGTTTTTGGGAGAGGCCAATGCCTACAAATGTAAGTTTTTAATGATGGTACTGAATTAGTTGATACATAAAAGCAATAAAATTTTGAAATTGATTATTCCTCATCCTTAGTTCAATCATAAGAAATCTCAGTTACTGTGAATTGGGCATTTTCTTTCAAGTATTTTGTGTAGTTTAATAGACTTTTTGGGGGAAGTTTACCCGTTCAGATTGAAGTCCACTGTAAATCTATATGTGAATATTTATCATAAGTATGTATATGAATGCGACTCAAAATCATTATTGGAGCTAAGAATTATTATGGGGTGATACAGTGGCTCAGTGGTTAACACTGCTGCCTCACAGTGCCAGGGACCCGGGTTTGATTCGAGCCTCAGGCAACTGTTGTGTGGAGTTTGCACATTCTCCCCTTGTCTGCATGGGTTTCCTCCAGGTGCTTTGGTTTCCTCCCACAGTCCAAAAATGTGCAGATTAGGTAGATTGGCCATGCTAAATTGCCCATGTATTCTATAGGCTAGGTACATTAGTCAAGGGTAAGTGTATAGTAATAGGGCAGGGAAATGGGTCTGAGTGGCTTACTCTTTGGAGGGTCATTGTGGATTTGTTGGGCCAAAGGGCCTGTTTCCACACTGTAGGGATTCTGTGAATTATGAACAAGAAGTGTGCACACTATAAGAAAGATGTGATTAGTCTAAGGAAGATGCAGAGAGATTCACCAGGATGTTTTCTGGGTTGGGGTGTTTCAGCTAAGAAGGAAGATTGTTTTTCTTAGAGCAGAGAAGGCTGAAGGTGAACCTGATGGTGGAATACAAATCATGAGGGGCATAGATAGGAAGAAACTTCTCCCCTTTGTCGAGCAGTGAATAACCAGGGGTTAAGGTGAGGGCCATAAGGTTACGAGGGGACTTAAAAAACAACTTTTTTCACCCAGCGAGTAGGATCTGGAACACACTGTCTGAAAGAGTGGTAGAGGTAGGAACAATCACAACATTATTTTTGTGAACACTTGAAATGCCAAAGCAAACAGGACTGTGGGCTAAATTCTGGAAAATGGATGAGGGTTTATAATTGTTTGAGGACCAGTGCAGACACAATGGGCCAAGGGCCTCTTTCCATGTTGCAAAACCTTATGACTATGACTGTTGCACTTTTCATAACCATAGGATATTCCAAATCTCTTTAAAGCCACCTGAGTATCGTTTGAATCATTATGATATAAGAAATGCAACAGCCAATTTGTCACTCTGTTGTAATGCTAATTGAAGAAAAAAAAAGTTATTCTCTGGTTCTGACAAATATTTATCCCTCGAAGTATGGGATATTTTAATTTATCTCAACTTGAGAGGAAACATGTGGTCTCAGTTTAACATTTCACATGAACATTGGCACCTCTGGACACTGCAGCACTCCCTTAATACTGCACTGGAATGTCAAATTGGATTGTTTTACTCAAGACCTGAGTAGAACTTGAACATGCAACCTATTAACTCAGAGGCAAGATTACGACCAGTTCTAAGTGAGGGTCTCCAATTTGTTATGTTTCCATATGGGATGCCCCAAATGGTAATGCTCTTAGGTGAGGAAGTATGAGTGGCTCATCTTTTTTACTCAACCCCTCCCTCACTGGGCACAGCAAGGTTAATATTAAAAGTATCCCATATCCCATTCCCAGCCCAGATGTATTGTTTTAAAAGCAATTAATTTAACCATGCTTATTGAATTAAAGAAGGAGTGAGTTTATTAGCTACAAATGAGCGAAAATACAGTCACTATGACATACGTAAGACATAGTTTGCGGACATAGACCATTCAACCCATCAGGTCTCTTTTGCCATTCAAGAGATAATGGTTAATCTGATAATCGTCAACTCCATTGTCACCACAATCCTTAATTTCTTTATCGATTAAGAATGTGTATCTCAAGCTTGAATATACATAATGACACAGCTTCAACAGCCTCCTACAGAAAAGAATTCTTCAGATTCACCACCCTCCGAGAGAAGAAATCCTGTATTAAATGTGTGATCCCTTATTCTGAGATTTTTCCACAAGAAGAAACCACCTCTCTCTGTCTATCCTAGCAAGTAGATAGAACAGAACATTACAGCGCAGTACAGGCCCTTCGGCCCTCTATGTTGCACCGACCTGTCATACCAATCTGAAGCCCATCTAACCTACACTATTTCATGTCCATCCATATGCTTGTCCAAAGACAACTTAAATGTACTTAAAGTTGGCGAATCTACTACCATTGCAGGCAAAGCATTCCATACCCTTACTACTCTCTGAGTAAAGAAACTACCTCTGACATCTGTCCTATATCTATCACCCCTCAATTTAAAGCTATGCCCCCTCGTGCTCGCCGTCATCATACTTGGAAAAAGGCTGTCACTGTCCACCCTATCTAACCCTCTGATTATCTTATATGTCTCTATTAAGTCACCTCTCAACCTTCTTCTCTCTAACGAAAACAGCCTCAAGTCCCGCAGCCTTTCCTCGTAAGACCTTCCCTCCATACCAGGCAACATCCTAGTAAATCTCCTCTGCATCCTTTCCAAAGCTTCCACAACTTTCTTATAATGCGGTGACCAGAACTGTACACAATACTCCAAGTGCGGCCGCGCCAGAGTTTTGTACAGCTGCAGCATAACCTCATGGTTCTGAAATTCGATCCCTCTATTAATAAAAGCTAAAACACTGTATGCCTTCTTAACAACCCTGTCAACCTGGGTGGCAACTTTCAAGGATCTGTGTACATGGACACCGAGATCTCTCTGTTCATCTACACTTCCAAGAATCTTACCATTAGCCCAGCACTTTGCATTCCGCTTACTCCGACCAAAGTGAATCACCTCACACTTATCCCATTAAACTCCATTTGCTACCTCTCAGCCCAGCTCTGCAGCTTATCTATGTCTCTCTGTAACCTACAACATCCTTTCTCACTATCCACAACTTCACCAACCTTAATGTCATCTGCAAAGTTACTAACCCACCCTTCTACGCCCTCATCCAGGTCATTTATAAAAGTGACGAACAGCAGTGGACCCAACACCGACCCTTGCGGTACACCACTAGTAACTGGACTCCAGGATGAACATTTCCCATCAACCACCACCCTCTGTCTCCTTTCAGCAAGCCAATTACTGATCCAAACTGCTATATCTCCCACAATCCCATTTCTCTGCATTTTGTACAATAGCTTACTGTGGGGAACCTTATTGAACGCCTTGCTGAAATCCATATACACCACATCAACTGGTTTACTCTCATCTACCTGTTTGGTCACCTTCTCAAAGAAGTCAATAAGGTTTGTGAGGCACGACCTACCCTTCACAAAACCATGCTGACTATCCCTAATCAAATTATTCTTTTCTAGATGATTATGAATCCTATCTCTTATAACCTTTTCCAACACTTTACCAACAACTGAAGTAAGGCTCACTGGTCTATAATTACCAGGGTTGTCTCTACTCCAGGGGAACCACATTTCTATTCTCCATTCTTCTGGCACTATTCCTGTAGGCAATGCCAAAGGCTCGGCAATCTCCTCCCTGGATCCCAGAGCATAGAACAATACAGCACAGAACAGGCCCTTCGGCCCACGATGTTGTGCCGAACATTTGTCCTAGCTTAAGAACCTATCCATGTACCTATCCAATTGCCACTTAAAGGTCACCAATGATTCTGACTCTGCCACTCCCACAAGCAACGCATTCCATGTCCCACCACTCTCTGGGTAAAGAACCTACCCCTGACATCCCCCCCGATACCTTCCACCCTTCACCTTGAATTTATGTCCCCTTGTAACGCTCTGTTGTACCTGGGGAAAAAGTCTCTGACTGTCTACTCTATCTATTCCCCTGATCATCTTATAAACCTCTATCAAGTCACTCATCATCCTTCACCGTTCCAATGAGAAAAGGCCTAGCACTCTCAACCTATCCTCATATGACCTATTCTCCATTCCAGGCAACAGCCTGGTAAATCTCCTCTGCACCCTCTCCAAAGTTTCCACATCTTTCCTAAAGTGAGGCGACCAGAACTGCAAACAGTACTCCAAATGTGGCTTTACCAAGGTCCTGTAGAGCTGCAACATCACCTCACGACTCTTGAATTCAATCCCTCTGCTAATGAACGCTAATACACCATAGGCCTTCTTATAAGCTCTATCCAACTGAGTGGCAACTTTCAAAGAGCTATGAACGTTGACCCCAAGATCCCTCTGCTCCTCCACCTTACTAAGAACCCTACCGTTAACCCTGTATTCCACATTCTTATTTGTCCTTCCAAAATGTACAACCTCACACTTGACAGGGTTGAATTCCATCTGCCACTCCTCAGCACACCTCTGCATCATATCTAAGTCCCTTTGCAGCTGACAACAGCCCTCCTCACTATCCACAACTCCACCTATCTTCGTATCGTCTGCAAATTTGCTGGCCCACCCTTCGATTACCTCTTCCAAGTCATTAATAAAAATTACAAACAGCAGAAGACCCAGAACTGATCCCTGCGGAACTCCACTCGTAACTGGGCTCCAGGCTGAATATTTACCATCTACCACCACTCTCTGACTTCGACCGGTGAGCCAGTTCTCTATCCAACTGGCCAAATTTCCCACTATCCCATGCCTCCTGACTTTCCGCATAAGCCTACCATGGGGAACCTTACCAAATGCCTTATTAAAATCCATGTACACTACATCCACTGCTCTACCCTCATCCACATGCTTAGTCACCTCCTCAAAGAATTCAATAAGACTTGTAAAGCAAGACCTACCCCTCACAAATCCGTGCTGGCTGTCCCTAATCAGTGTCTTTCCAGATACTCATAAATCCTATCCCTCAGTACCCTTTCCATTACTTTGCCTACCACCGAAGTAAGACTAACTGGCCTGTAATTCCCAGGGTTATCCCTATTCCCTTTTTTGAATAGGACCACAACATTTGCCACTCTCCAGTCCCCTGGTACCACCCCCGTTGACAGTGAAGACGAAAAGATCATTGCCAACGGCTCTGCAATTTCCTCTCTTGCTTCCCACATAATCCTAGGATATATCCCGTCAGGCCCAGGGGACTTGTCTATCCTCAAGTTTTTCAAAATGCCCAACACATCTTCCTTCCTGACAAGTATCTCCTCTAGCTTACCAGTCCATTTCATACTCTCCTCTTCAACAATACGGTCCCTCTCATTTGTAAATACTGAAGAAAAGTACTCATTCAAGACCTCTCCTATCTCTTCACTCTATACACAGTCTCCCAGTACTGTCCTTGATCGGACCTACCCTCGTTCCCGTCAGTCTCATGTTTCTCACATACGTAAAAAAGGCCATCGGGTTATCCTTGATCCTACCCACCAAAGATTTTTCATGCCCTCTCTTAACTCTCCTAATCCCTTTCTTCAGCTCCCTCCTGGCTATCCTGTATCCCTCCAACGCTCTGTCTGAACCTTATTTCCTCAACCTTATGTAAACCTCCTTCTTCCTCTTTACTAGACAATCAACCTCCCTCGTCAACCAAGGTTCCCTCACACGACCATCTCTTTCCTTCCTGACAGGTACATACATATCAAGGACATGTCGTATCTGTTCCTTGAAAAAGTTCTACATTTCAATGACATCCTTCCCTGACAGCCTATGCTCACAACTTATGCTCTTCAGATCCTGTCTTGCAGCATCGTATTTACCCTTCCCCCAATTGTAAAACTTACCCTGTTGCACGCACCTATCTCTCTCCATAACCAAGGTGAAAGTCACAGAATTGTGGTCACCATCACCAAAATGCTCACCCACTAGCAAGCCCATCACTTGTCCCGGTTCGTTACCGAGCACCAAATCCAATATGGCCTCCCCTCTGGTCGGACAATTTACATACTGAGTTAGAAAAGCTTGCTGGACACGCTGCACAAACACTGCCCCGTCCAATCTACTTGATCTAAAGAGCTTCCAATCAATATTTGAGAAGTTGAAATCGCTCATGACTACTACCCTGTGGCTTCTATTTCCCAATCTGTTTCTCCACATCTCTGCTGCTATTGGGGGGCCTATAGTAAACACCCAACAAGGTGCCTGCTCCTTTCCTATTTCTGACTTCAGCCCATACTGCCTCCAAAGGCAGATCCCCCTCAAACAGCCATTATACCATTTCTAATTAGCTACGTCACACCCCTTCCTTTTTTACCACCCTCCCTAATCTTACTGAAACATCTGTAACCAGGAACCTCCAACAACCATTCCTGTCCCTCTTCTATCCACATTTCCGTGATGGCCACAACATCGTAGTCCCAAGTACCAATCCACGTCTAAGTTCTGATTTCTGATACTTCTTGCGTTGAAGTATACACACTTGAACCCATCCCTGTGTCCACAAGTATTCCCTGTCAGTGCTATCTTCTCCACAGCCTCCCTACATTCTTGGACATCCTGAAAAACAGCTAACCTACTTGCTGGACAACAAGTCCGGATCCCATTCCCCTGCCAAATTAGTTTAAACCCCCCCCACCCACCCCAAAGAGTGCTAGCAAACCTACCTCCCAGGATATTGGTGCCCTTTCTGGTTCAGGTGCAACCCGTCCTGCTTGTACAGGTCCCACCTTCCCCAGAATGCAGTCCAATTGTCCAAATACCTGAAGCCTTCCCTCCTACACCATCCTTGCAGCCATGTGTTCAACTGCACTCTCTCCCTATTCCTTGCCTCACTGTTACGTGGCACCAGCAACAACCCAGAGATGACGACTCTGTCCGTCCTAGCTTCTAGCTTCCAGCCTAACTCCCTGAGCTCCTGAATGACCTCCCCACCCCTCTTCCTACCTATGTCGTTGGTGCCAATGTGCACCACGACTTCTGGCTGCACACCCTCCCCCTTAAGGATTCTGACAACACGGTCTGAGACATCTCGGACCCTGGCACCCAGGAGGTAACAAACCATCCGAGAGTCTCACCCATGTCCACAGAATCACCTGTCTGTCCCTCTAACTATAGAGTCTCCTATAACTAGCGCTCTCCTCCTCTCCCCCTTTCCCTTCTGAGCCTCAGATCCAGACATCATGCCAGAGACCTGGTCACTGCAGCTTACCCCTGCTAGACCGTCCTCCCCAACAGTATCCAAAGCGGTATACTTATTGTTGAGGGGAACGACCACAGGGGATCTCTGCACTGCCTGCTTCCTCCCCTTCCCACCTCTAACTGTTACCCAGCTACCTCTGTTCTCTGGCGTAACTACCTCCCTGCAGCTTCTATCTATCACCCTCTCAGCCTCTCGAATAATTCTCAGTTCATCCAACTCCAGCTCCAGTTCCCTAACGCGGACTATGAGGAGCTGGAGCTGGCTGCACTTCCGGCAGATGAAGTCGGCAGGAGCATCGGTGGTCACTCCTACCTCAAACATCCTGCAGGAGGGACATTCCATTGCCTGCGGTGCCATAATTCTACACTTATTCTCCAAAAAAGAACACTAAGTAGCTTACGTTTTTTTTTAGGTTAGAGGAGGAAGGAGGGTGGGAGACACTACACGTGTAGTGTCTCGGGTTCCTTCTCCACTCAAATATCAATCACTTATCTTCCCGAGCAGTTCCACACCCTGGCCCCACTTCCACCCAGCTCCCGCTGCTCTCCGCTGTGAAAAGACCGTTGACGTCGAGGTAAGCACTCAAATATCAATCACTTATCTTCCCGACCAGCATCCTAGGATAAATCCCATCCAGTCAAGGGGACTTATCTATTTTCACACTCCTAATGATTTCTAATACCTCTTCCTTGTTAACCTCGATCCCACCTAGTCCAGTAGTGTGTATCTCAGTATTCTCCTCGACAACTTTGTCGTTTTCTAGAGTGAATACTGTCGAAAAATATTCATTTAGTGCTTCCTCTGACTCCACACACAACTTCCCACTACTATCCTTGATTGGTCTAATCTTACTCTCATCATTTTTTTATTTCTTAAATACCTATAGAAAGCCTTAGGGTTTACCCTGATCCTATCCGCCAACAATTTCTCATGTCTCCTCCTGGCTCTTCTGAGCTCTCTCTTTAGGTCTTTCCTGACTTCCTTGTAACCCTCAAGCGTCCTGACTGAGCTTTCACATCTCATCCTAACATAAGCCTTCTTCTTCCTCTTGACTAGAGATTCCACTTCCCACGGCTCCCACACTTCACAGCTTCCTCCCTGCCTGACAAGTGCATACTTATCTAGGACACACAGGAGCTTTTCCTTGAATAAGATCCACGTTTCTAATGTGCCCATCCTCTGCAGTTTCCTTCCCCAACCTATGCTTCCTAAATCTTGCCTAATCGCATCGTAATTGCCTTTCCCCCAGCTGTAACTCTTGCTCAGTGGTATACACCTATCCCTTTCTATCACTAAAGTAAACATAACAGAATTGTGAACACTATCACCAAAGTGCTCACCTACTTCCAAGTCTAACACCTGGCCGGGCTCATTACCCAGTACCAAATCTAATGTGGCTTCGCCCCCTGTTGCCTGTCTGCATACTGTGTCAGGAAACCCTCCTGCACACACTGGACAAAAACTGACCCATCTATAGTACTTGTACTACAGTGTTCCCAGTCAATATTTGGAAAGTTGAAGTCTCCCATGACAACTATCCTGTCTCTCTCACTCCTATCAAAAATCATCTTTGCTATCCTATCCTCTACATCTCTGAAACTATTCGAAGGCCTTTAGAAAACTCTCAACAGGGTGGCCTCTCCTTTCCTGTTTCTAACCTCAGCCCATACTACGTCAGTTGATGAGTCCCCAAACATCCTTTCTGCAACTGTAATACTGTCCTTGACCAACAATGCCACACCTCCCCCTCTTTTACCATCTTCTTTGTTCTTACTGAAACATCTAAATCCTGGAACCTGCAACAACCATTCCTGTCCCTGCTCTATCCATGTCTCCAAAATGGCCATGACATCGAAATCCCAGGTACCAACCCATGCTGCAAGTTCACCTACCTTATTCCGGTTGCTCCTGGTGTTGAAGTAGACACACTTCAAACCAACTTCTTGCTTGCCGTTGCCATCTTGCGTCCCTGAAATTTGATTTTGGACCTCCCTACTCTCAACCTTTTCTATACTCGAACAACAATTTTGGTTGCCATCCCCCTGCTGGATTAGTTTAAATCCACCCCAATAGCTTTAGCGAATATCCCCCCCCCCCCAGGATATTGGTACCCCTATGGTTCAGATGAAGACCATCCTGCTTATAGAGGTCCCACCTACCCCAGAAAGAGCCCCAATTATCCAAGAATTCAAAACCGTCCCTCCTGCGCCATCCCTGTAGCCACGTGTTCAACTTCTCTCCCTCCATATTCCTCGCCTCACTAGCACGTGGCACTGGCAACAAACCAGAGACACAACTCTGTTCGTCCTAGCTCTAAGCTTCCATCCTAGCTCATTGAATTTCTGCCTTAAATCTCTATCTCTCTTCCTACCTATGTCATTGGTGCCTAGGTGGACCACGACTTGGGGCTGCTCTCCCTCCCCTGTAAGGATCCCAAAATCACAATCAGAGACATCACGAGTCCTGGCACCTGGGAGGCAACACATCAACCTTGAGTCTGTCTTGTCCCCACAGAACCTCCTATTTGTCCCCCTAACTATGAAGTCTCTAATGACTACTGCTCTGTTCTTCTTCCCCCTTCCCTTCTGAGCAGCAGGGACAGACTCTGTGTCAGAGCCTTGTGCTCCACTGCTTTCCCCTAGTAAGTCATCCCCCAAACAGTATCCAAAACGGTATGCTTATTGTTGAGGGGAATGGCCACAGGGGATCCCTGCACTGCCTGCCGGTTCCCTTTCAGTCCCCTGACTGTAACCCATCTGCTTTTTTCTTGTACCTGAGGAGTGACTACCTCCCTGTAACTCCTCTCAATAATCCCCTCTGCCTCCCGAATGATCCAAAGTTCATCCAGCTCTAGCTCCAGTTCTCAAACGCGGTTTTCGAGGAACTGGAGTTGGGTGCACTTCCCACAGATGTAGTCAGCAGGGACACTAGTGGTGACTTTTACCTCCCACATTCTGCAGGAAGAACATTCAACTGCCCTAATCTCCATTCCCACTATTCTAAATTCCCAAAGAGACTGTTGAAAAATAAGGAGTAAAAAATAAACTCATTACCTTACCAATCTGGCTCACAGAACCTTTTTTTTGGTTAGAGGAGGAGGATGGGTGGGAGACACTACCCGAGTAGTGTTTTGGGTAACGCAACCACACAAATATATGACTTCCCAGAAGTCCTTCACTCCTCCCTCGCACCTCTCGGCAAAAGTACTCAAAGAGTCTTGCCTCAGTAAGGTCACCTCTCATTCTTTTAAATTCCAACGAATTTAGGCTCAACTCCCTCAAACTGTCATCATAAGGCAGTCTCTCCATCCTTGGGATGAGGCTAGTAATCCTTTCATAGACTGCCCTTAGTGTATATTGGCCCAAAACTGTTTACGGTATTCCTGCTGCACTCTGACTATTACCTAGCAAAATCTCCATTCATACATACACATCAGAGTAGAAATGAGAGGCAAGTCCAAAAAGCAGAAAAAAGTATCTGTCTTCAACTTGTCCATAACAAATAGCTCATGAATTCTTGAGATCATTAACGTGCACCATAGAGTTATAGAAATTTACAGCACGGAAACAGACCCTTTGGTCCAACTCATCCATGCTGACCAGATATTCTAAATTAATTTAGTCCCAATTGATTGCACTGAATTTGGCAGTTTAAGATGTTATTTGGAGATTCTTGATTCTGCAGTTAGCTTAAAGGAGTTTATTCAGTTTCATTCAACAGTGGCTTTGCTGCAATCTGAGAGAGACTGGGACTGAATCCTGCATCATTTTTTGGCTAAGCCTGAATTGTGTTGAGTTTTGTGAAGGACTTGTCACTGAGGCCTGAATAGCAAATTTTGTCACTGTATCTCTCTGAAGAAGGGCCACTGGACCCAGAAAATGTTAACTCTGCTTTCTTTCCACAGATGCTGCCTGACATGCTGAGTTTTTCCAGCAATTTCTTACTTGTTTCTGATTTCCAACATCCACAGTTATTTAATGTTTTGTTTAGGGACAGATGAGAACATCATTTTCTCAGTAGCTATGGACGATTACAGTTCAGTCTTTTTTAAATGGCATCTCCCCCCCCCCCTCTTCAAGTGTTACTGTCTTATGTACTTTTGATATGCTTCAGATGAGATATTCCATGATTCCTATCAGGACTTGGTGTAATCCACACAAATGTTCCACGTGGCTGCTGAATTTACATTCTCAGTCAACTTTTGGCTTGTATGTCCATCATTTTACAAAAATATATAATTTGAAAGTTTCATAGACTGATAAATAATTTGGGGTTTGATCTGTTGTTGTGACTCAGTAGATATTGTCATTCACTTAAGATTGATTCTTCTTTGTGTTCACTTCCAGTTAGTAATTCAGTATGGCACCACATAATGTATAAATAATACTCTTGTATCTCTTGCAGAACAATGAAGATGAACAGAACCTGAACCTTGTGTCTTACTGAAACAATTTGATTATTAATTATCGATCTGTCCCCAAAAAGGACCAAGTGGGAGTTTTCAAATAATCCAATTATTTGTACTGATTTTTGAATATCTGCTGTTATTGTAATTTGCAATAATGTAAAAATTCAATGCATAACTCAAGAACTGAATCTTTTAAGGTACCTTTTTAAGAATTTTTGTAACTCTTACAGTATCTCTCATGTTGAATTATGTCCTGTTTCTGCTTCAGAGGTCTCCTAGTAGTTTTTCATACCCACTTCAACATACCCACTTTAAATTAACATAACTAACCTTTATGCATAAATCTTGAGTAGCCTTGCACAACTGTTAGCAATGGAGAAGTTGCTCACGAAATATAACAGTGTCGTACTTGCGGACTAACTTTCCGAATACAGTAACTGGTATAAATCTGAAGATGCTTCCGTTTGGTTGATGTAATAAGGGTTTACTACTTTGCAGTTACTTTACCATTTCAAAGATAGTCTGTATTCAAGTGAAAGTAAACATTAAGGGAACTGCTGTTCTCGGTTCATAAAAGAAGTGATGTGAAGAGATATTTGTAATATAACTGAGTGAACTGTCACATTGCTGCCCTGAGAATTAAACACAGAAAACTTGCAACTACCAGGAACCTCAAATTGTGGCTGCCAGGTCGCATTGTGATTTATGGGCATAAACAGAAAGTATTGGAGAAACTCAACAGGTTTGGTAGCATCTGTGAAGAGAGAAGCAGTTAATGTTTCACATCTAATGTGACTCCTCTTTGGAATTGAAGGGGGCTAGAAAAGTGATGGGTCTTATACAGCAGAAAAAAGGAAGAGTAATTGGAAGAGGTGATAAAGGTTTCCCAGGGTCCAGCATCCGCAGTGCTTTGTTTTTAACCTATTGAGGTTTACATTCTTTGATTCAGCATGGAGTTATCAAAATCCAAGTCTCCTGTGCCTGATCTTTTAAATTATATAGTTTTTAATGTATTCTTTTATGCATTGTGTGCATCAGTAGCATTTGTTGTTCGTTCCAAATTGCCCTTGAACAGAGGGGTTGATTGGGCAAATTCAGAGGGCATTTAAGAATGACCTGCATTGTCGTAGATCAGGAGTATTGTGTAAGCAAGACTGGGTAAGGAAAACAAATTTCCTTCCCTAAGAAAAATTGATGTTTTGTCGTCACCATTACTGAGACTAGATTTCAGTCCCAAATTTATTTATTGAATTTAAATACAACCAGCTGTTCTGGTGAGAACCTGTGGGTTCCATCTGTGTCTTGATTTGCTACAGAGATCACAAGGAGAGCATGTGCTATAGGTGCCAGAGAGAACATGGCATCATGGAGGGATTGGACGACAATTCTTCAGAGAAGGAAGGGTATGAAAACACACCTTTAGTTTTTCAAGGTAATAAATGGCAGCATGATGCACTGCTCTATAATGGGGTACATCACAAAAAAAGCACTGTTCAGGAATTGTCTACATACATCGTTCTGTAGCAAAGCAAGACTAGGAATATGACCCTTTCGGATTGAAGCCACTTTGTCATTGTAACCCTTTCCTTGGCTGATGGAGAACTTATGAAATGTGAAACAGACTCTGTTGGTACTTTTGGACCTAGTTTACAATGAAAACAACATGTATTTAGGCAGTCCTTAGATATTTCAAGTTGCTGCGCTGAAATTTGATTATTGTCAAAATCTGACATGTAGCTTCATTAGGAATTAAATGGATAGGAACAAAATATTGTGAACAATGAAGATTTGGAGGATAGTCTTAAGTAAGGATAAGCTAGAAAGATAACATTTATGGAGGGAATTCCAAATACCCTTATGCACACTTAAGGCACAGCTGCTAGTAGTGGTGGGATGAAAATTGGAGGTGCACTCAAGGACAAAATTAAATGAATGCAGAGTATTGAGGTTGTAGGTCTGATAAGGTTGCAGAAATAATGGTAAAGGGGGATTTGAACACAAAATGAATATTTTTTAGCTTCACCTGTAATGAACTATGTAGTTCTTCTGTGAATTACCACATCAGTATTTTGCATGTTCCTTTGTAAAAATGAACATCTGGGTGATTCTTCCCATTTCAGCAGGGCACGAAGTCAGGCAGATTAACAACATAATAACGCAATACTTGATCATGTCTTTACCGAATAGTCCTGAGGAATATTTATTCTTCTAGGTTTTTCTTTGAATTGAAAGCTTGCAGCAGGTATGCTGTCACCAATATTGGAAAATAAGTGGTTTAGAAACATTCCAGTTATAAACAATAGAGGCAAGACCCAGCCCAGATGTAAAGCACCATAAAGCTGCATTTTTTTTTGATTTTTGTGATGTTATGTGCCCATTTTATAAATTGTAACACTGGTTAAAATACACTGTAATGCTGTGGCACTTGCAGCAAGTTATCACTAGCACCTAATGGAATTTCAAAAGTATACTGGCCTGTGTCTTCACTGTCGACTGGAGTAGTACCAGATGATTGGAGGGTGGCAAATGTTATTCCCTTGTTCAAGAAAAGGAATAAGGATAATTCTGGGCATTACAGACCAGCCTGTCTTATGTCGATGGTGGGTAAATTATTGGAGGGGTCTCTGAGATTTATGATTATTTGGAAAAGCATAGCTTGATGAGAGCACGGTGGCTCAGTGGGGGCGGCACAGTGGCTCCGTGGTTAACACTGCTGCCTCACAGCACCAGGTTTGATTGCAGCCTTGGGCGAGTTTGCACGTTCTCCGCATGTCTGTGTGTGTGGGTTTTCTCCTGGTGCTCCAATTTCCCCCCACAGTCCAAAGATGTACAGGTTGTAGTGGGCAGCACGGTGGCACAGTGGTTAGCACTGCTGCCTCACAGCGCCAGAGACCCGGGTTAATTTCCCACCTCAGGCGACTGTCTGTGTGGAGTTTGCACATTCTCCCCGTGTCTGCGTGGGTTTCCTCCGGGTGCTCCGGTTTCCTCCCATAGTCCAAAAATGTGCAAGATAGGTGAATTAGCCATGCTAAATTGACCGTAGTTTTAGGTGATGGGGTAAATGTAGGGGAATGGGTCTGGATGGGTTGCGCTTCGGCGGGTCGGTGTGGACTTGTTGGGCCGAAGGGCTTGTTTCCACACTGTAAGTAATCTAATCTTATCTAATCTGAGGTTAGGTGAATTAGCCAAGCTAAATTGCTCATAGTGTTCAGGGATGTGTAGGTTAGGTGCTTTAGACAGGGGAAATGTGAGTAATAGGGTCAGGGAATGGGTCTCTGGGTGGGATACTCTTTGGAGGGTCAGTGTGGACTTGTTGGACAAAATGGCCTGTTTCCACACTATGGGGATTTTATGATTCTATGAGATAGTCAGCATGGATTTGTGAGGGGCAGGTCATGTCTCACAAGCCTTATTGAGTTCTTTGAGGATGTGACAAAACATATTGATGAAGGTATAGCAGTGGATGTGGTGTACATGGATTTTAGCAAGGCGTTTGATAAGGTTCCCCATGGTAGGCTCATTCAGAGAGAAAGGAGGCATGGGACACAGTGAAATTTGTCTGTCTGGATATAGAATTGGCTGGCCCATAGAAGACAGAGGGTGGTCGTAGATGGAAAGTATTCAGCCTGGAGCTTGGTGATCAGTGGTGTTCCACGGGGATCTATTCTGGGACCTCTGCTGTTTGTGATTTTTATAAATGACTTGGGTGAGGATGTGGAAGGGTGGGTTATTAAGTTTGGGTGAGGATGTGGAGGACTGTTGTAGGTTGCAACGGGACATTGACAGGATGCAGAATTGGGCTGAGAAGTGGCAGATGGAGTTCAATTTGGAAAAGTGTGAAGTGATTCATTTTGAAAGGTTGAATTTGAATGCAGATTATAGGGATAAAGGTAAGATTCTTGGCAGTATGGAAGAACAGAGGGATCTTGGGGCCCCCAACCATAGATCCCTCAAAGTTGCCACCCAAGTTGATATGGTTGTTAAGAAGGCATATGGTGTATTGGCTTTCATTAGCAGAGGAGTGAGTTTAAGAGCTGTGAGGTTATGCTGCAGCTCTGTAGGGCCCTGGTTAGACTACACTTGAAATATTGTGTTCAGTTCTGGTTGCCTCTTCATAGGAATGACGTGGAATCTTTAGAGAGGGTGTAGAGGAGATTTACCAGGATGCTGTATGGACTGCAGGGCATGTCTTATGAAGAAAGGCTGAGGGAGCTAGGGCTTTTCACATTGGAGCAAAGAAGGATGAGAAGTGTCTTGATAGAGGTGTATAAGATGAGGAGAGGCATAGATAGAGTGGATAGGCAGAGACCTTCTCCCAGGCAGAAATGTCTATAATGAGAGGACGTAATTTTAAGGTATTGAAGAAAGGTTTAGGGCAGATGTCAGAGGTTGCTTCTTTACACAGAGAGTGGTAGGTACATGGAATGCACTGCCACCAGTGGTAGTAGAGTCAGATATATTAAGGACATTTAAGTAACTCTTGGCTAGGCACATGGGTGATAGTAAAATGTAGAGTACATTGGTTAGGTTTGATCTTAGAGAAGGATAAAATGTCAACATAATATCTAGGGCCGAAGAGCCTGTACTGTGCTGTACTATTCTATGTTCTAAGATCTTTGACATCTGCTGATTACTAGATAGATTCCCTGTCTCATGATCAAGGTAAGCACAAATGATCCCTTTGCAATTCATGTCTGTGATAAATGAAACTAAAAGAACCATACATAAACTAACTAAATGGCATATATAATAAGCTAAATAATATTTCTTTGCATTTCTTGGTGTGTTTTGACATCTCTGTTTTAACACAAACATCTGCCAACACAGACCTCTTGCCCTGCTGATCAAATGTGTTTTTGTATCTTGTTAGCAAGCTGGACAAATCTTTCAAGGCTTGAATCAAGCAAAAGGATGTAATGAAATGGATGACAATTGTCTTTTTACTGACTTTGAGGTTATTAAAAACGATTGGATCAATGTAGTCTCAAATGTATTATTCATTATTTCAAAAAATATTTTTAGTTTACAAATGTTCAGCAAGTTAGATGGTATTTGTTGATGTTTCAAGCTGAAAGCCTTTTGAATAATTGAAGGTATAGTTGTGTATAATTCTCATGGATTATGCTGAAAATACTTTTTCTTTTTGAAGTATAGAGCAAAGTTGCTGGAATTATACAGTTTTGAATAATGACCAGAATTTAAGTTGTGGACAAGAAGTGTAAAAATCTGAAAACTAGTGCTTCTCCAAATTGATCTCTGCCAGATATCCACACACTCAACAGGGCCCTATTTATGACTCTTCACCTCACAGTATGGCCAATGGGATATGTGGGCACTCAACCCAAGTTAAATTAATGAGTATGCAAGCATAGATTCCATGGATCATACTTGAGATGAATACTTACACAGGGATGTTTTTACTACTTTGAAGCTCAGCTGTGTGTTAAATAGGACTATTGACTTCAGGTTGAATCAATTTTTTTAAAATGCTATTATCTTGATACACAAATATGTGCTATTTTCTGCACACCTTTATCAAAAGATTGTGCATGTTTTTTTTGTAAAGGCTTTTATCTCTGAAGTCAATGGAGGATCAAATTGTTTGAGATAATAATCAGGTGACCAGCCTGAACCTACTAAGTTTTTAGCAGGTATGTTAGGTTGTATTAGCTATACTGATTCAAACTAGGGTGATTTGTAGAATTCCTAGAGTGTGGAAACAGGCCATTCGGCCAACAAGTCCATATTGACCCTCCAAAGAGCATCCCACCCTATTCCTGCAACTCCCATGACCAACACATGCCTGAATGCTATGGGAAATTTAGTATGGCCAATCCATCCAATCTGCACATCTTTGGACTCTGAGAGGAAACCAGACCACCCAGAGAAAACCCACGCAGACACTGGGAGAGTGTGTAATCTCCGCACAGACAGTTGCTGCGGGTAGAATTGAACCCAGGTCCCTGGCACTGTGAGACAATAGTGCTGACCACTGAGCCACCATGCTGCTCCAATTGTAATTGAGCAAATAGTGGTTTCATTACTTTGGTAAAACAGGCCTAGTTCCCACTCCTAGGATGCAATCTTATATCCTTACCAAATGGTATGATTTGTGGTTAGAGGGAAATGTGAGTGGGGTGGAGTAGGTTTATGGATAGGAATCTTTGCGTCATCCCACTTTCACCCCCATTAATTGTGTGGATGGCCCTAATTGATGTCAACTTGAGGGCTTCATCCAAGCTGTCACTAGCATTAACATGATAGTGAGCTTGTAGGTCCTGGGGGAGGAGTAATGTTATGAAGTTGAAGGTGTGTACTGTACCTTTAAGAGAGAGTGAATGCTGTTCTGAAAATAGAGATTACAAGCACCTGTGTATATGACTAGCTGGCAGTCCCAAAGTGTACTGGAAAATTGAAAATATGTAGCATTTAGCTGTGAAATTGATACCTTAGTTTTGGTTGCTGTTTGGACAACAATTGAAATTTAACCAATCAGTTTAAATTGTGCAAAACCCAATTGATTTTGAACTTATTGTTTTGCCAACATCGAACCAATGAGACAATCTGATTTTGGGGAAGGGTATAAAATGCGGACAATTATTGGGAAAGGGTCCCTTGTTCAGACACACAACATCTAATCGAGAGACATGATATTAGGAAGAGGGTTACTTATTGAGAACCTCTTCCTGCCATATTCATCTCTGGCCTGGGACCTGCAACAATCTGAGACAATGGTTGGCCAATCATACTGGCAGCAGCCTCTTCCACCTCCTTGTTCTGCTGTTCAATAGAATTGTTAGCTTCTAATTGGCCAGCAGCTCTTGGCAGATGGAATATCTGCCAATGGGGTCCTGGATCATGGATAAAAGCCTGCTAGGTGTACCGTCCAATGGCTGAGTGATGTGATTGGCCTTCCCAAAAATTGGAATATGGTAGTTTTAGCTGCTCTGCTACCAGTGACCAAGGCACATGTCATCTCCACAAGATTTCGCAAAGAGTTTCTAACCATCGCCTCTGTGAAATGCAGCCCTCCCTTTGCAAGAACTTATGATACTTCCTATCCTGCCTCCAATACCCACAAGGGGCAGTTAGATGAAGAATATGGAAGATGAAGGATATGAATCAATGCCTCCAAGTTGGAAGAATAAGTAAGTAGACCATAATATTTGTTACATATGGTTAGAATTAGTCTGTTACTTTTTATGTTCCTAAAAGGAAAATATGTGTACGTTTCAGTCCTTATCTGGCAAGTTCAATATCGAGTTTGTTTTTAAGACTTGTACTGTTTGTGCTATTCTGCATCAAAAATGCTTAAAGATCCCAGTAGAAACTAAAAATCATTGTCAACCTTTCCCTCCACCTGATAATTGCAGCACTCTGACCTTTAGCCTTTAGAAGTGATTAATTCAATCCAGCAGATGACTCAACCATCTTTTAAAGATTTGCATCCCCTTTTGTGTAATTTATTATACTCCTTTGTTCAATTATAAAACATGAGAGAAATCAAAACTAGACTTTTAATGATAAATCTTCAGAAATGTGTTCTTTATTTATAAATATTATTAATTTCTGGATTATCATGAAATGAATTAGTATATCAAGCTCATTCGAATAGAGAAGCACAATGGATTAAAGGTGGGATCTGTTTATTACCCAAAAGCATGATGTCAGTTTACATATATGCCCTGTTGACTCCACACCTGCTCCAATACCATCTGTCTGCCTGTCTCTGAAATATGTCCTGTAGCAACAAGTTTTTTTTTACAATGATAGAGAAGCTGCAGCCACCTTATTTTTTGAATCTGGACCAAAATGATTCTACATCTGACTGAGAAAGGTAGCTAGGAACATTGGGTTCATCGGTCAACTTTAAAGGCTATATCTATTTGGCTTCCATAATTGCTACTATTCACCAGTGTTCCCCACAATTACTTCACTGTCTTTCTCAATACTGCTGAAACTGATTTTTTTTTTAAAACAGCTTCAAGGCCAGTCTTTCAAATATTCCTCTCTTCCATTCTTAATTGTGGCAAAATTCAAAATGATACTCCTTCCCCACTCAAAGTTGTACTCTAGTTCATCATCATTAAGATTTGCTTTATTCGAGAGAAGTAATTTTAAGCTTAGAATCAGTCCCCAAGCTATAAGTTGCTAATGCTGATGTACTCCTTAAGATTACTCCTTAACATGAAAACAACCTGCATTTTCCTGTACCTTTCAAATAATGTCATAAAATGTCTCAAGGCATTTCACATGAGTATCATCAAAAACCCTCTAACACTAATCCACATATGGAGATTTGGACAGGTGGGGTTTAGATCAGAGTGGTGCTGGAAAAGCACAGCAGGTCAGGCAACATCCGAGGAGCAGGAAAATCGTCGTTTTGGGCAAAGGCTCTTCATTAGGAATAGAGGCAGGAATTATTGTATCCGTTGCTCCCGATGCAGTCTCCTCTACATTGGGGAGACTGGATGCCTCCTCACAGAGCGCTGCAGGTCTTGGACCTCCTCCACCGCCGCTCCCTCAGCACCCGACGCCTAGAGGAAGAACTCCTCATCTTCCGCCTCGGAACACTTCAACCCTAGGGCATCAATGTGGACTTCACCAGTTTCCTCATTTTCCCTCCCCCCACCTTACCTCAGTTTCAACATTCCAGCTCAGCACTATCCTCATGATCTGTCCTACCTGCCAATCTCCCTTCCCACCTATCCAGCCTCCCCTCTGACCTATCACCTCTATCCCCACCCCATTGTATTCTTTGCTACCTTCCCCCACCCTTCTCTCTGACCTATCACCTCCATCCCCATCCCCATTCACCTATTGTACTCTTTGGTACCTTCTCCCCAGTTCCGCCCCCACCCCCCCAACCCCCAATTTATCTCTCCACCGTGGAGCTTCCTGACTCTATTCCTGATGAAAAGCCTTTGCCCGAAATGTCGATTTTTCTGCTCCTTGGATGCTGCCTGACCTGCTGTGCTTTTCCAGTGCCACTCTGAGCTAAACTCTGGTTTCCAGCATCTGCAGTCCTCACTGTTGCCGATTTGTACAGGTGATCAATCACTTGGTTAAAGATGTAGGTTTTAATGATCATCTTGGAGGAGAGCAAAATAATCAGGCAAAAAGGCTTAAGGGGGATATTCTGGGGCTGCCAAGAAAACATGGTTGCTCATGAGAGAATGATTAAAATCAGGGATATGAAATCATTGTATGACATTTAGTCAGTCACAGGACATTATCTCCTGTTGCTATGTTTGACTACGTTTATTTTAGTTTAATGTCGAAGCATCAATAGTCCATTGTAAAATATTTTGATTTTCTGTTTCATAGTGGGAAAAATACTAACTCGCAAATTAAAGAAAGAACAGATGATTAGAAATATAAAAATGCTATTTGAATACAAATGGCTCTCTGATCTTTCTGCACCACTAACTGTAATATGAGACACTACTGAGGTGCTATTTATACAATAAAAATATCAAAAGTAAATTACTAAATGATTTTCCTAAGACTTTGGTGCAGTCTCTACTGCATAGCAAGTGGTACAAATAGTAAAATCAAATCAAGGAGCTGATACTTAGTATTCAAACACCTGTCTATTAAAAATTAACTGTTCAAACATGTTCAGATGATTGACCTTTTTTTAATAATTCATCTACTTAAAGATTTTAAGACCAGCTATTGGTGGAACTTCTCAATTCAATATTCATATAACTTGCATGAAGTAAGATACAAAAAGGATGATTTCCAAGTATTTATTTTAAGAAAGAGTAATTTTTGATGCACAAACACTTATCTCACCCTTTCCTTACCAATCGCTAGAGGACTCAGGTGTTATGAGCTCCCTTCAATATCTTTGTTTACAAAGCATGCTAATTGCAAGAGAGCAGCTTCTTTGTCTTCTATTTTACTACATTATTTTCTCCTTTAGGGTATGTTCACAACTCAAATAAATGTATTCTTATTCTCTGTGGAAAGAGTAGCATTTATTGTCCATCCCAATGATTGCCCTAAGAAGGTGAAGGTAGGCCCAATTTTTGAATGGTTATTAACAGTTCAGTATTGGAACTTTAGAAGGCAGTTCTGTCATGAAGGTGACAATATCTGTCCAAGTATACAACTCCAAAGGTTGAACCCAGGAATTGAGGTTTTCATAGCTATCTAATCCACAAGAGAAATGTAGACTTTCCATCAAGTCACTGATTAGTTTTCAGGAACAGAAGTGACATCACTTTGATCCTCAGAACTACTGAGACCAGTTGTAATTTCTCTGGGTCTCAGCTTTCATGTTTTTAGTTGCATTTTGAGCCCCTCCCTTTCCTATCTCTGTAATCTCCTCCACCTCCCACAACCCACCGGGAATTGCATTTCTCCAATCCTGGCCTTTTGAACATCTCCAGTTTTGTTACTGCAATGTTGGCACTCATGCTTTTAGTTGCCAAAACTCCAAGGTCTGGAATTCCTTCCCTAGGCATGCTATCCCATTTACCCACTTTAAGACTCTTCTTTAAAAACTGTTTCTTTGGCCTATGTCTCATGTCAGAATTTGCTTCGTAACAATTCTGAAGAGCTGTGCAATGTTTTATTGTTAATTTATTGATAAAAGTGCTTTTTAAACACAAGTTATTGTTTTATATTGATGTACTGGCCCTACTGGGGGGGGCATGTTCATTCAGCCTCCTCCTCTGTTAATTGTTTAACTGTCTAGCACAATTCACAACTGGACATAGCGGGATGGAGGAACTTAGGATCAATGAGGCATATTTATCACATGCTCCCTCTGCCGTTTTGTATACAAGTGGTCTAGTGTTGTTGCTTCATAAGATTAACATCTTACTTTTGTGTATCCTGTGTCCCAATCCTGCTGTATTCTTCTGAATTTGTCACTGAATCAGGGTTGGTCCTATAGTTTGTTATGAGGGATTGAGGTTACTTCCTGTGGTGAAATACAGCTCTTTTCCTGTTACTGAGGGCCCACAGTATTTCATAGATACTCTGTTTTCGAACTATCCTATTTAGCACAATGGCAGTGCTAGATGAGTTGTAAGGAAGGAGTGGCACCTTTTAGATCCATTGGCTTTAAAAATGAGTCAGTGCTGCTTATGAAATACGGAGAGCCTAACAAGTTACAGAAGATACCCTGGTCCCTCACTACTCCCAAATCTATATTTAAGATTTATGAAATCATCTTGTCTCTAGACAAGGACAAGTGAGGCCAAGAGTGAGGCTGACAAAGCACAACTCTCTCTCACTATCATGTAATTTATGCTCATCATCTTTCCATCACCTGTTATCCATCTGTCACAAGTCCTGAGACGATGAGTTTGACACATAGCAATAGGTGTAAATTCACACAGCTTTGAAGGACCACTTTTCGATGCAAAGAAAAAATTAGAACTCAGGAGTTGTGAGTGATTGAGCCACGGACCATGGTGTTCATCTCCATTGATAGAGGAAGGGGCTAGAAAAGATGCTCTAAATATTGTTAGCTTCACTTCATTGGCAAGCCACAACTGGTAGAGATTCCAATCAATGTGGTTGCAAGTCAAAAAAAAAAGATGATATCGGTGTGAATGTGTACAAGCCATGAATAAAGAAACATATTTATCCCTGTGTTTCCTGGTCAATACCCCTCAATAAAATTTCCCAAAGCTCATATCTGATCATTATCACATTGTAAGCCACATTCATAATTTTTAAAGTTGACAGAATATATATGTGACTCTGTGATACCAATAGAACTAAAGGAGAAACAGCACAGTTTGTGGATGACACAAAAATAGATGGGAAGACACATTGAAAGGAGTTATAGAGTCTGTGGAAGGATATAGATAGGTTAAGTGAGTGGGCAAAAATATGGCAGATGGAATATAATGTGGGGAAATATGAGTTTATGCATTTTGACAGGAAGTATAGAGGAGCTGAATATTATTTAAATGAAGAAAGATTGAAGAAACCTACAGAACTGAGAGAATTGTGAATCTTTATCCATGAATCATTAAAAGCTAGCATTCAAGTTCAGCAGCTAATAAGGAAAGCAAATGGAATATATAAAAATAGAAGGGACTCAGGTTCTGATGCTACCTTCCACAAGGGAGCCTCAGACATGTTTACCTTTTACCTCAACCAAGGATTTTGTACCATCATAGTTGACAGGGCCCAAAGCCATGTCCAACTGATTTCCTACACTTCTGTTCTCAACTCTTCCCTTCCCACAATAACAATAGGGTTCCCCTTATCCTCACTTTACATGTCACCAGTCACTGCATCAAAAGGCTCATTAGCCCCATTCCACCATCTCCAGCAGGATGCCACAAGCCGTCACAGATTATCCTCTCCTCCTTTGTCAGCCTTCCATTGGGACCTTTCCCTCCAGGGCAACTGGTCAACTTCTACTGCACTCTTAACACTTTCCCACATCTCCATGGCATCTTCCCATGCAATCGCAAAAGAGTCACTTGCCCTCTTCCCTCCTCACCATTCAAGCACAACTTTCAGATGAAGCAATAATTTATCTCAAATCATAGACTCACTCCAGTGTGGAAGCAGGCCATTTGGCCCATTACATCCACATTGACCATCCAAACAGCATCCTTTCCAGACCTACCGCTAGCCTATCCCTGTAACCTGCACTAACTATCCCTAACCCACCTAGCCTACACATTCCTGGACACTGTGAGGAATTTAGCTTGGACAATCCACCCAACCTGCCCATCTTCGGACTGTGGGAGAAAACCAGACCACCTAAAGGAAACCCATGCAGACAAGGGGAGAATATGCAAATTCTACACAGACAGTCGTCAAAGGCTGAAATCTAACCCAGGTCCCTGGTGCTGTGAGGCAGCAGTGCTAACCTATACTTCACTCAATCTACTCTACAGTATTCACTGCTCACAAGGCTCTTTTACACTGGGGAGAAAAGTGCAGAATGAGTGACCACTTTGCAGAATTCTATACTCTGTAAAAATGATCCGAAGCTTCACAGTTGCCAACCACTTCAACACATGGCAATATTTCTATCATTGGCCTGCTGCAGTGCTGCAGTAAAGTTCTTCCGCTCAAATACTTTGGCCTTTGGGACTCAACATTGAGTTTAACAATTTCAGAACCTGAACACCTTCCTCCATGTTCATTGCCCGCCCCCACACCCCAAGATCCTGGTCATTATGGGTTGATCTGAATGCAGCTAGCCCACTTTTAATTATTCACATTTCTCATTAGCACATGTTCAGCATTTATCTTCACCACAACCTCCCCTCCAGCTTATCATCAGTAATCCTTATGTTTGTCTTCCCTTTCTTTCTCTCTCAGCACTGTTTCCATCTATTCTACTCAATCTTCCTCCTGCCCTCCCACCCCAATTATCAGCATAAAGGTGACCATTTTCTATCTGTTTTCAGTTCTGATGGTCACTGGACTCAACGTTAACTTTGTTTTTCTCTCTATGAATGCAGCCAACCTTGTTAAGTTTCTCTAGCACATTTTATTCTTATTTCATAAAAGTAGGGAGGTTTTGCTAAAACCATACAAGGCACTTGTCAGACCACACCTGGAACACTGTAAACAGTCTTGGACCCTTATCCAAGGTAAGATATACTGGCATTGGAAAGTGTGGAGGGACTGTCTTATAACGAGAAGTTGAGTAGTTTGCACTTTTGCTCATTGGAATATAGAAGAATGAGAGGTGAATTTATTGAAACATAAAGATTCTTAGGCTGCATGACAGGGTAGATGCAAAAAGGTTGTTTCCCCCATGAGAAAGAGGCCTGGATCAAAGGGTGTAATCTCAGCATAAGGGGGGGTCAAACATTTAAGACAGAGACAAGAGGGAATTTTGTCTCCAAGCAAAGTGAATCTGTAGAATTCTTTATCACAGAGGGTTGTCGAAGTTGGGTTATGAATTGTATTCATAAATCAATACAAATTAGTGGGCAGTACGGTGGTATAGTGGTTAGCACTGCTGCCTCACAGTGCCAGAGACCTGGGTTCAATTCCTGCCTCAGGCAACTCACTGTGTGGAGTTTGCACATTCTCCCCGTGTCTGCGTGGGTGTGCTCTGGTTTCCTCCCACAGTCCAAAGATGTGCAGGTCAGGTGAATTGGCCACGCTAAATTGCCCGTAGTGTTATCGAGGGGGGGGGGGGGTAGATGTGTGGGTCGGTGTGGACTGGTTGGGCCGAAGGGCCTGTTTCCGCACTGTAAGTAATCTAATCTAATGCCAGGTCAGTGGATCCAATTGAATTTTTGTGGGTGGCACAGTGGTTAGCACTGCTGCCTCACAGCGCCTGTAGACCCGGGTTCAATTCCCGACTCAGGCGACTGACTGTGTGGAGTTTGCACGTTCTCCCCGTGTCTGCGTGGGTTTCCTCCGGGTGCTCCGGTTTCCTCCCACAGTCACAAAGATGTGCGGGTCAGGTGAATTGGCCATGCTAAATTGCCCGTAGTGTTAGGCAAGGGGTAAATGTAGGGGAATGGGTGGGTTGCGCTTCGGCGGGTCGGTGTGGACTTGTTGGGCCGAAGGGCCTGTTTCCACATTGTAAGTCTAATCTAAAGAATCGATGTTTATGGAGAACAGGCAGGAAAGTTGAATTGAGGATTATCTCATTAGCCATGATCTCATTGAATGGCAGAGCAGATTCAATGGGCTGAGTGACCTACTTCTGCTCCTATATCTTATAGTCTTATGGTCACAAGCAAAAGAACTTCTCTTGTCAGTAGAGAGCTGTCCCAGTACAGTATCCAGATCACTATTCTCAGTGAGACTGGTCTACTTGAACAGTATCAGCCCAACAAAATTGTCACAGGTTGCACATTTATTTGGAGTGAATTTGGAAAAGAAGAATATTGTAAACCTGGGGTAGGCTTTGCTGCTACAATGGTCTTGTCAGTTAAGTTGAATTGCACTCCTAAGTCTGTTAATGACCGTCACCTGGCACTTTGCCTGCTACCAAGCAGGGAGTGGTAATGAACTCTCACTAGTATGTATTCCCCTGCCATGGTCAATGCTGATGAAATCAAGGATAATATCTATGTTGACTTCCACTCAATGATTGTTCCTGTTCTAAACTCAGCCTAATCATTCTTGATAACTTCACCACAAGAGTTGGAGCAGATCCATATGTAGGGAAGGGGTGAGCCAAAAAAAAACACAGGTTTGACAGTTATAACAATAATGTCGAGAGTGTGTTGCTGGAAAAGCACAGCAGATCAGGCAGCATCACAGCATCCACCACTTCCTCTGGCAGCTCATTCCATACAAGTACCACCCTCGGAGTGAAAACGTTGCCCCTTAGGTCTCTTTTATATCTTTCCCCTCTCATCCTAAACCTATGCCCTCTAGAACATAGAATATAGAACATAGAAAAATACAGTGCAGTACAGGCCCTTTGGCTCTCGATGTTGCGCCAACCCAAGCCCACCTAACCTACACTAGCCCACTATCCTCCATATGTCTATCCAATGCCTGTTTAAATGCCCATAAAGAGGGAGAGTCCACCACTGCTACTGGCAGGGCATTCCATGAACTCACGACTCGCTGCGTAAAGAATCTACCCCTAATATCTGTCCTATACCTACCTCCCCTTAATTTAAAGCTATGCCCCTCGTAATAGCTGACTCCATACGTGGAAAAAGGTTCTCATTGTCAACCCTATCTAAACCCCTAATCATCTTGTACATCTCTATCAAGTCACCCCCTAAACCTTCTTTTCTCCAATGAAAACAGCCCCAAGTGCCTCAGCCTTTCCTCATACGATCTTCCTACCATACCAGGCAACATCCTGGTAAACCTCCTCTGCATCCGTTCCAGTGCCTCCACATCCTCCCTATTGTATGGCGACCAAAACTGCACACAATACTCCAGATGCAGCCGCACCAGAGTCATATACAACTGCAACATGATCTCAGGACTCTGGAACTCAATTCCTCTACCAGTAAAAGCCAGTACGCCATATGCCTTCTTCACAGCACTATTTACCTGGGTGGCAACTTTCAGAGATCTGTGTACATGGACACCAATTTCCCTTTGCTCATCCACACTACCAAGTATCCGACCATTAGCCCAGTACTCCACCTTCTTGTTACTCTTACCAAAGTGAATCACTTCACACTTACCTACATTGAACTCCATTTGCCACCTTTCTGCCCAGCTCTGCAGCTTATCTATATCCCGCTGTAACCTGCCACATCCTTCCTCACTGTCAACAACTCCACCGACTTTCATATCATCCGCAAACTTGCTCACCCAACCTTCTAGCCCCTCCTCCAGGTCATTTATAAAAATGACAAACAGCAATAGTCCCAAAACAGATCCTTGCGGAACACCGCTAGTAACTGCACTCCAAGATGAACCTTTAGCATCAACTACTACCCTCTGTCTTCTTCCAGCCAGCCAATTCCTAATCCAAACCTCTAACGCACCCTCAATGCCATACCTTCGTATTTTTTACAGTAGCCTACCATGGGGAACCTTATCAAACGCCTTACTAAAATCCATATACACCATATCTACCGCTTTACCCTCGTCCACCTCCTTAATCACCTTCTCAAAGAATTCAATAAGATTTGTGAGGCACGACCTGCCCTTCACAAAACCATGCTGACTATCCTTGATCACATTATTCCTATCCAGATGTTCATAAATCCTATCCCTTACAATTCTCTCGAAGACTTTGCCCACAACAGAAGTGAGACTCTCCAGCCTATAGTTACTAGGGTTATCCCTACTCCCCTTCTTGAACAAGGGAACCACATTTGCTATCATCCAGTCTTCTGGCACTATTCCTGTAGACAACGAGGTCATGAAAATCATGGCCAATGGCTCTGCAATCTCCCCCCTTGCTTCCCAGAGAATCCTAGGATAAATGCCATCAGGCCCAGGAGACTTATCTATTTTCACCCTTTCCAGAATTTCCAACACCTCTTCCCTACATACCTCAAAGCAATCCATTCTAATTAATTATGATTCAATATTCACATCGGCAACATTGTCCTGTTCCTGAGTGAATACTGATGAAAAGTATTCATTCAGTGTCTCTCCAATCTCTTCAGCCTCCACGCATAACTTCCCACTACTATCCTTGACTGGACCTATTCCTAGGGGACAAGTCATTCTTTTATTCCTGACATACCTATAGAAATCCTTTGGCTTTTCCCTAATCCTACCAACCAAGGACTTTTCATGTCCCCTCCTTGCTGCTCTTAGCTCTCTCTTTAGATCCTTCCTGGCTACCTTATAACTCTCAATCGCCCCAATTGAACCTTCACGCCTCATCTTTACATAGGCCGCTCTCTTCCCATTAACAAGGGATTTCAATTTCTTATTAAACCACGGCTCCCTCACATGACCCTTTCCTCCCTACCTGACAGGTACATACTTATCAAGGACACTCAATAGCTGCTCCTTGAACAAGCTCCACATATCGATTGTGCCCTTCCCTTGAAGCCTACTTTTCCAAGCCACGCATCCTAAGTCATGCCTCACCGCATCATAATTTCACTGCCCCCAGCTATAACTCTTGCCCTGCAGTGCACACTTATCCCTCTCCATCACAAGAGGAAAAGTCACCGAATTGTGGTCACTGTCCCCAAAGTGTTCACCTACCTCCAATTCTACACCTGGCCTGGTTTGTTACCCAGAACCAAATCCAGTATGGCCTCACCTCTTGTTGGCCTGTCTACATATTGTGTCAGGAAACCCTCCTGCACACATTGGACAAACACCGACCCATCTAACGTACTCGAGCTACAGCTTTCCCAGTCAATATCTGGGAAGTTAAAGTCCCCCATAACAACCATCCTATTACTTTCACTCTTCTCCTGAATCATCCTCGCAATCCTTTCTCCTACATCTCTAGGACTATTAGGAGGTCAGTAGAAAACTTTTAACAGGATGACCTCACCTTTCCTATTTCTAACCTCAGCCCAAACTACCTCAGATGGCGAGTCTTCATCCATCGTCCTTTCCACCACTGTAATACTATCCTTGACAAGCAATGCCGCACCTCCCCCTCTTTTACCCCCACCTCTGACCCTACTTAAACATTTAAACCCTGGAACCTGCAACAGCCATTCCTGTCCCTGTTCTACCCATGTCTCCGTAATAGCCACAACATTGAAATCCCAGGTACCAACCCATGCTGCAAGTTCACCTACCTTATTTTGTATACTTCTCGCATTGAAGTATACACACTTCAAGCAACCTTCCTGTTTAAAGGCACCCTCCTTCGAGATTGATGCCATGTTCTTAACCTCCCTACACTCAGGGTCCTGCACCCTAAAGCTACAGTCCAGGTTCCCATGCCCCTGCAGAGTTAGTTTAAACCCCCCCAAAGAGCACTAGCAAACCTCCCCCCAAGGATACTGGTGCCTCTCAGGTTCAGGTGTAGACCATCCTGTTTATAGCGGTCCCACCTTCCCCAGAAAGAACCCCAGTTCTTTAGTTCTGGATTCTAGTTCTGGACTCCCCCACCACAGGGAAAAGATTTTGTCTATTTATCCAATCCATGCCCCTCATGATTTTATAAGGTCACCCCTCAGCCTCTGACACTCCAGGGAAAACAGCCCCAGCCGTTCAACCTCTCACTATAGCTCAAATCTCCAACCCTGGCAATATCCTGATGAAGGGCTCCAGCCTGAAATGTCGATTCTCTGGCTCCTCGAATACTGCCTGACCTGCTGTGCTTCCATAGCAACACACTCTCGACTCTGACCTCCAACATCTGCAGGCCTCAGTTTCTCCTAGTTATAACATTAATGGCCTTCTTATGTTGAAAATGTATGATGAGCATGTGCTCTTAATCACCAACACAGTTTTCTACCTCATGAATCACAACAAGATGTATGTTCCATTCATTGGCACCTCATCCACATTTTAACCATTCACTCCCTTCACCAATGATGCAAATTAGCAGCACAATGTATTATTTACAAGATGCACTGCATTAAGTCATCAAGACTCCTTAGACAGCACCTTCCAAATCTACAGCCACTACCGGTCAAGAAGGACAGTCAATGCAATGGAAACTGCCACCTGCAAGTTCCACTCCAAACCATCCACCATTCTGACCTGGAAATATTTTGCTGTTTATTCACTGTCACTGGGTAAAAATCTTAGAATTCACTCTCTGACAGCACTGTGGGAATGATAAAGCCCAAGGACTGCAGCATAGAGGCGTAGAGATGTACAGCACGGAAACAGACCCTTCAGTCCAACTCGTCCATGCTGACCAGATATCCCAATCTAATCCATTCCCACCTGCCAGCACCTGGTCCATATACCTCCAAACCCTTCCTATTCATATACCCAAGCAGATGCCTTTTAAATGTTGCAATTGTACCAGACTCCACCATTTCCTCTGGCAGCTCATTCCATACACGTACCACCCTCTGCATGAAAACATTGCCCCTTAGGTCTCTTTTATATCTTTCCCTTCTCACCCTAAACCTATGGCCTCTAGTTCTGGGATCCCCCATCCCAAGGAAAAATACTTTGTCTATTTATCTCATCCATGCCACTCATGATTTTATACACCTCTATAAGGCCACCCCTCAGCCTCCGACACTCCAGGGGAAACAGCCCAGTCTTTTTAACCTCTTCTTATAGCTCAAATCCTCCAACTCTGACAACATCCTTGTAAATCTTTTCTGAACCCTTTCAAATTTCACATCCTTCCGATAGGAAGGAGACCAGAATTGCACGCAATATTCCAACAGTGGCCTAACCAATGTCCTGTACAACCACAACATGACCTCCCAATTCCTGTACTCAATACTCTGACCGATAAAGGAAAGCATATCAAACGCCACCTTCACTATCCTACCTACCTGCGACTTTACTTTCAAGGAGCTATGAACCTGCACTCCAAGGTCTCTTTGTTCAACAACACTGCCTAGGACATTACCATTAAGTGTATAAGTCCTGCTAAGATCTACTTTCCCAAAATATAACACTTCACATTTATCTAAATCAAACTCATTTCTCAGCCCATTGGCCCATGTGATCAAGATCAAGATCCCATTGTAATCTCAGGTAATCTTTTTCGCTGTCCACAGCAGTTTAAGAAGGCAGCTCACCACAATCCTCTCAAGAGCAATTGGGGTTGGAAAATAAACACTGGCTTCATCAGCAACACTCCTACCCAATGAATAAATAAAAAAAATGTGGATTTTTTTTGGGATGTGATGTGAGAGAAATGTTGGAAATAAAAGAGATTTCTAAAACAAAATGAGTTATTCAGAGTTTTTAGCAAGAAAAATACTTGCCCTAAAAACCTGTTTGATGTCATTGATGAGAGACACCTTGTCTTAAACAAGTATAGAAAATGAATTGTTTGTTTGGAATTTTTTGTGATTTAATTTGTTATATTTTTCTCTTTAAAGAAAGGTGAAGATGTGTTATAATGCAAGGTATAGAACATCACAAAAATCTTTTATTTCTTTACTTTTTCATTAGTTTTTAGAAGAATTGTTGCAAGTTGAAAACATTATTTGGAGAGAAGCAGGAATTCTGTTAATTTAACAAATAATTAATGTTAGAAGAGAAGTAGATGACGATTGTCAATATCTACAAGGTGAACAGTGGGCACCAGGAGAAAGAACTGTGGGACAGATATAGTGCAAAGAAAGTCAAGTCTTAGTTTCTGTTTGACCAGCCTGCTTAGAATGTATCGACAGGAGGCAAGGGTTTTGAGTTATGAGTCACTGGTACCAGTACTGGTGAAAAGAAAACTACACTGAATCTATTCAAATCAGGTTGAAATAGTACCCAGCCATTTCATATAATAAGTGCTGTCAAAAAGGCTTTAAATCCGATTGGGAGTTGTAAGAGGATTCAGGAAAAGTGATTGTCAAGAATACTCTATAAAAATTGTGTGGCTGTAAAACAGAGTAGTCATCCTACATAAAAATATGCAGCATGGGTCAGGATGGAGAGAGTTTTACAGTGTTAGTAACTAAGGTGACATCAGAGGGAGACAAAGAAAAGATGAAGATGACAAAGTGAAGAGTGAATGCTCTGCTATGCTTTGCTAGCTCAACATTATTGTAATGTGCAGCTCTTCCTTGATGCTTTTCCTAGCTTAGTCAATGTTCTGCAACTACAAATGAGACAAAAGAATCACACAAACAAAAGAAAAAGTAATCATTTTGTAAGAGCTCCACTGAAGATGCTTGAGGCCAGTCTGTACATCCACCAACAACAGAAATTGCTTTAATTACTTCTGCCACTGAATATGGTAGAGATAACATTTTAGCCTCTTTCATTTGTTTGTGTGCAAACATGGTATCTCAAAAACTAATGAATGGATTTCAATGGAATACAATCCACAGATAGGGTATGGCCCAAGAAAGAACTGATTAGTTTTTGGTGAAGTTGCAAATCCAAATCCAGATCCTTTTAGATATTACGTGAATTGACTTTCCTTTTCGAATATTGTGGATTATTTTATTGAGATTGTTGTTTGATTATTTTAATGCTGTGGATTTTCTTAGGTGTGGTGATGGAAATTGCTTGTGAAACCCAACAGCTCTGGCAGCATCAGTCGGGAGAAATCAAAGTTAATGTTTCAAGTTAGGTGACTCTTCTTCAGAACTGCATACCCACTAACCTGCTCTGAAAATTCTGCTTACATTTTAATAATTGTGACAAAAAGACAATTGAATAGAGCTAGGAAAGAGCAAGGAGCAGGAAACACCAGTGTGAATTGTTAGTTAGTCCATTAGCAGTAATTGTAGTGTAGGCAGAGTATAAATCAGCAAACCTGAGGTATGTGTATCGTGAATAAAACAGTAATATGGGAAACATTCATCTTTATATAGAGTGGCAAACCAAATTTCTAGTAATAGTAAGAAGGGTGAGTGCATACAATGTCTACAGCTAGTTTTCTAGACCAGGAAATTAAGGAATCAACTAGAGGACAGACTATTTTGGATCTGTGATTGTCCAATTAAAGGAGGTTAATTAATAACCTTGTAACTGAACCATTGGGGATTGATTATCATAACATGATAGGCTGTTATATTGAGTTTGAGATTGAGTTAATTAATGAATCTTGGGTTTTATATCTGAATATGGAAAACTGTGCAGGTTTAAGGGGCACTTTGGCTAAGGTAGATTTTAAAACTAATTAAAAGATATGACAGCAGATAGGCAATAATAAGCATTTAAAATAGTCATTCATAATTTGCAACTATTATACATTTCCTTATGAAAAAAAAACACCAGGGAAAAGTGATCCAGCTTGATAACAAGAAAAGTTAGGTATAACGGTAGATTAATGGAAGAGGATAATAGGACTGTCAGAAAATAGTCAAAAACCCAAAGTTTGGGAGGATTTAAAAATATGGTAAAGGAATACTATGATAATAAAAGAAAATTAAGTAGCAAGAAACAGCTATAAGTATTTTGAAGAAGGATTAACCAGGAAAACATAGACCCTCCTCTGAAGAAGTGCACAAGATTGTGTCAGGCATGGAGACAGTAGACAAAGAACAGCTGTTCCTATTATTTGATGGTATGAGGACCAGACGCCCAGTTTTAAGGTTCAGTACAAGAAATTCAGGGGGTTGTTGTGAGGAATTTTTTTTGCACAGCAAGTGGCAATGATCCAGACCCTGCTGTCATTGAGGGTGATGGAAATGGAGATGCTGAATGATTTCAAAAGGAAATTGGATTGACACTGGAGGGAAATAAACTTGCAGTAATGTGCGGATAGAGCGGGACAATGGGACTGACTGAATTGTTCTACAGAGCAGGTGTTTGAACCCAAGCAATCTCACTATGCTGCAGTGACCCCATGGCTTCACTAATTATAGGTGAAATTATAATTATATTTAGGGACATTGTAACAAATTGAAGGGTCTAATAAGTAAAGAGAAATTATTCCCATCAGTTAAAGGGTTAGAACATGAGAAGTATTTTTATGCAGTGAGCAGTTAGGATCTGGAGAAGTATTGGGAAGCATTGCTCATGGTCTGGGATGGACCCCTACACTGTCCTTGCAGGGGTACCCATTCCCTCTGGTATTTCTGCCAAGCCTTCACTCAGTCTTCATTGTTATGCAGTGTCTGCCACTTTACAAACATCCAGATCTTCAAATTTCTCTGGGACTCATCATCAACCAACAGCTAATCCTTTGACTGCCGTAGTCCAGGTCAATCACAGCCTGACTCAATGACTGACCTGTTGGGTCAGTTTGACACTAATGGATATCAGGGGGCCAGCTGTCTGCTGGTTGGAGTCATACCTGGCACATAGAAAGATGGTTGTGCTTGCTGGAGGTCAGTCATCTCAATTCTAGGACATCTCTGCAGGAGTTCCTCAGGGTAGTGTCCTAGGCCCAACCATCTGTTTCATCAATGACCTTCTCTCCATCATCAGGACAGAAATGGGGAGATTTGCTGATGATTGTACAATATTCAGCACCATTTTCGACTCTACAGATACTGAGGCCATCAATGCTCAAATACAACAAGATCTGGACAATATCTGGGCTAACAAGTGGCAAGTTACATTTGCGATGCACAAATGCTAGGCAATGACCACCTCCAATTAGAGAGAATCTAACCACTGTCCTTGACATCCAGTGGTGTTACCATCACTGACTTCCTCACTATCAACATCTTGGAGGTTACCATTGACCAGAAACTCAACCGTACTTGCATAAACTTGCGACAAGAGCAGGTCAGAGGCTGAGAATTCTGCAGTGTATAACATGTCTCCTAACTTTTAAGAGCCTGTCCACTGTGTACAAGGCACCAGTAAAGAGTGTGATGGAAAACTCCCCACTTGCCTCAATGGGTGTAACGCCAACAACACTCAAGAAAAATGACACCATCCAGGACAGAGCAACCCACTTGATTGATGTCACATCCACAAACATCCACTTCCTCCATCACCAACACTCAGTGATAGAAGTATGTACGGTCTGCAAAAAGCATGCAGAAATTCACTAAAGATTCTCTGACAGCACCTATCAAATCACTGCCACTTGTCTCTGGAAGGACAAGGGCAGCAGGTACATGGGAACACCACCACCTGCAAATTCCCCTCCAAGTCACTCAGCATCCTGACTTGGAAATATATCACTGTTCCTTCATTGTCGCTGGGTCAAAATCCTAGAATTTCCTCCCTAAAGACATTGTGTGTCAACCTACAGCAGGTGGACTATGGTGTTCAAGAAAGCAGTTCACCACCACCTTCTCAAGGGTTATCTGGGGGCAATAAAAATGCTGGCCAGCCAGCAATGCCCACATCCCATGAGTGAATAAACATTGCTGCAGCATGGTCAAACAGACTGTTAACCCCTAAGCACGAACTCCAGCCTCTCTGCAACCATCAGATCGCCAACCTTGGATACTTTGCAGTTTCATGATGTATTCCTGCATTAGTTTGACAAATGCCAAGCTGTACATACCCCTACCCATCCTTGAACCTTTCTGAAATTACAGGCTGTATTCTCCTGCATACAATTTATCCTTTCAGCCCTGCTGATCATCTTTTGTTCTTCTGTTCTTCAATGGGTACAGGCCCACCTTATGTAACCTCTCCTCATAAGGCAGTCCATCCATATTTGCTATTAGCCCGGTGAACCTCCAGTGCCAGTATATCATTCCTTCAACAAAGAGAGCAAAACTGTTTAAGGTAGTCCAACTGATTTGTGCCTTGTTAGTTTTAACAAACTCTCCCTATTTTTATACACCATTCCCTTTGAAATAAAGGCAAACATTCCATTGCCTTCCCTGTTACCTGCTGAACTTGGATGCTTGCTATGAAATTTCTGGTCGGACTCCCATATCCTTGTTCTTTAGCTTTCTGCAGCCTTTCTCCATTTAAGTTATATTCAGTTCCTCAATTCCTCCTGACAAAATGTAAAATCTCAGAATTTCTCACATTATATTCCATCTGCCAAGTTTTTGCTCACTCACTTAACCTATCTGTATTCCTCTGCAGACTCTTTGTGTTATCCTCACCAATTGCCTTTCCACCTATTTTTGTTGCATCCACAAACTTGGCAATAGTACACTTACTTTCCTCATCCAAGACAAGATGTGGTGTAAATAATTGTGGCCCCAGCACAGATCCCTATGGAATTCCAGTAGCTACAGTTTGCCATCCTGAAAAATAATTCCATTATAGCACTTCTGCCTCCTGATAATTAATCAATCCTCTATTCAATCTACTATCTCCAATTCACGAGTTCATATCTTATTCAGTAACCCAATGTTGGAACCTTATCAAACGCCTTCTCAAAATCCAACAATATTGCATCCACTGCCTCCCCTTATCTATCCTGCTTATTGTACCTCCTCAAAATGAACGTGTCAAGTATGATTTCCCCTTCATGAAGCCATGCTAACATGAAAGGTTATTGCAGAAGGTAGGAATTCACAGCACTGGGGATAATGTATTAGCATGTATTGACGATTGGTCAACATGCAGAAGTCAGAGATGGGATTAATGGGTCATTTTCATGTTGGAAAGGTGAACTATTGGATCGCCACAAGGTTCATCTTATGACTGTAATTCTTTATTATCTACATTAATGACTTGGAGGAGGGGGCAGAGTGTAATGTATCCAAATTTGCCGATGAAGCAAAAATAAGTTAGAGGACTTAAGGAATTGCTAAGGGGATATAGAAGGGCTGAGTGAGTGGGCAAAAAACTTGGGAGATGAACTTTAATGTGGTCAAATATGAGGTCATGCACTTTGGCAGGAAGAATCCAAAGACAGGCTATAACTTAAACAGAGAGCAGAGGATCTGCGTGTCCTTGCTTATGAATAACAAAAAATTAACATGCAGCTGCAGCAAATCATTGAAAGGTTAATGGAATTTTGGCCTTCATTGCCATAAGGTTAGAGCTTAAAAATAGGGAAATCTTGTTACAACTGTACACGTTGTTAGTGAAGCCACACCTGGAGTACAGTGTACCATTTTTGGTATTTAAGAAAGACCATACAGGCACTGGAGGCTGTTCAAAAAAATTTCACGATGACAATTCCTGGGCTAAAAGTTTGACTTATCTAGAATAGCTAAACAGGTTGGAGATTTATTCATTATAATTTGGAAGAAGGGTGATCTTATTGAAAGATTTATGATTCTGATGGAGCTGACTGGGTCAATGTTGAGAAGATGTTTCTGTTAGTGGGAGAGTCTCAAACTAGAGCACATGATAACAGAATAAGGGAATACTCATTTAAAACTGAGAAGAGATTTCTTTTAGGAGAAAGTGAGGATTGCAGATGCTGCAGACCAGAGCAGAAAAATGTGTTGCTGGAAAAGCACAGCAGGTCAGGCAGCATCCAAGGAGCAGGAGAATCGACATTTCGGGCATAAGCCCTTCTTCAGGAATGAGGAATATGTGCCAAGCAGGCTAAGATAAAAGGTAGGGAGGAGGGACTTGGGGGAGGGGCGTTGGGAATGCGATAGGTGGAAGGAGGTTAAGGTGAGGGTGATAGGCCGGAGAGGGAGTGGGGGCGGAGAGGTCGGGAAGAAGATTGCAGGTCAAGAAGGCAGTGCTGAGTCCGAGGTTTTAGACTGAGATAAGGTGGTGGGAGGGGAAATTAAGAAGTTGGAGAAATCTGCATTCATCCCAGAGGTGTTTTCTACATTGGGGAGACAGGCCGCCTACTTGCGGAATGTTTCAGAAAACACCTCTGGGACACCCGCACCAACCAACCCAACTGCCCCGTGGCTGAACGCTTTAACTCCTCCTCCCACTCTGCCAAGGACATGTAGGTCCTCGGCCTCCTCCATCGCCAGACCATGGCAACACGACGCCTGGAGGAAGAGTGCCTCATCTTCTGCCTAGGAGCCCTCCAACCACAAGGGATGAATACAGATTTCTCCAGCTTCCTCATTTCCCCTCCCCCCATCTTATCTCAGTCCCAACCCTCGGACTCAGCACTGCCTTCTTGATCTGCAATCTTCTTCCCGACCTCTCCGCCCCCACCCCCTCTCCGGCCTATCACCCTCACCTTAACCTCCTTCCACCTATTGCATTCCCAACGCTCCTCCCCCAAGTCCCTCCTCCCTACCTTTTATCTTAGCCTGCTTGGCACACCACCTTCCTCATTCCTGAAGAAGGGCTTATGCCCAAAACGTTGATTCTCCTGCTCCTTGGATGCTGCCTGACCTGCTGTGCTTTTCCAGCAACACATTTTTCAGCAAGAGATTTCTTTTCCCAGACAAATTCTCTATCCAGACAGTTGTTGAGTCCAGATCATTGAAAGGATTTTAGGAAGAGTTACATGGCTTATTGAAGCATTGAGGGAGTTAGTGCCTCTGAGGAGCTTACATGAAAAATAAGTTGAGGCCTGGGACAGATCAGCCTGATGACATAGAATGCATGGCAGCTGAAGGGCTGAATGGCCTGCACCAAATTCCTATTTTTATTAAAAAGTGATTTGTGTGCAAGTCTTGCTACAATTGTATGGGAGCTTGGAATACTTATTGCATAAGATGTTACCCTCTGAAAGGACTAATGGGGCTAAGTACATCAGCCATTGTCCAGAATGATGATGTTATACGGCCTTATACGTTAGTCTTAATCTTAATAACTATGTCTACCTTAATCATGCAACTCATATCAGATCTAGACAAGGTCCACTCATTGAAACTATCTAGTTGTTTACCTCTCTAATACTGGACCATCAGGCCTTTAGATCTCCACTAAAAGTAGAATGGTGACAGCAGGTCTACCTGAGTTATCTTTGACCAAGGTGACTCAGGTGAGAATCCTTTATACAGCAGTACAGCATACAGACCTAGTCTCTACTCTACAGAGAGTGCAGTGAAGGATTTCCTCAAATGGTGGGATTGTCCTACAAGGAGAGACTGAATGGACAAGACTCATATTCCCCACAGTTTAGAAAAAAGAGAGATGATCTCACTGAAATATACCAAATATTTAAGAACCTTGATGGGTAGGTCCTGTGAGAATGCTTCCCTTGGCTGGTGAATCGATAAATAAGAGTAGTAAATAAATAATAAATAAATAATAATGGTAAGAGTCTTAGACTAGGCATTCAGCCATGTAAGGCTGTTATAAAGAGAAATTATGTAACTCAAAGCATGATGTATCTTTGGAATTCTCTACCACAGTAAGTTGTTGATGCTCAGACCCTGGATCTGTTCAAGTCCGAGATCAGTAGACTGTTAGATTCTTGGATACTTGTGGGCAACCTAAAAAGGTATAGCTGAGGCACAAGATCAGCCATTATCTTATCAAATATCAAAGCATGGCTTGAGGTGCCAAAAGGCCTACTCCTTCTCCAACTTATATTCTTATAATATAATCCAAATTAGAGTCATATCAGACTCAAAATGTTAACTCAGTTCACACTTGGAGGAACAGATTATCTTGTCAGGTCTGCAAAAACAACTTAAAATCTTTGTTCCGAATGACTACTGCAAGCAAACTGCACCAGTGTCCACAATAAATGGTGAGAGCTTTGGCCAGGTTCCTATGGTTTTGCTGGGCATCAGACTTTTGTGAGTGGTTATTCTCAAAATTCCTCAAGATGTAAGCTGGGCACTAGAGTATCTATTTCTAGAAAATTCGTATCAATATACTTCCTGCTGCCTTATCTGGTGGGTGAGCTCACTGAGATTTAGAACATAGAACAATATAGCGCAGAACAGGCCCTTTGGCTCTCGATGTCCTGAAGAAGGGCTTATGCCCGAAACGTTGAATCTCCTGTTCCTTGGATGCTGCCTGACCTGCTGCACTTTTCCAGCAACACATTTTCAGCTCAGCATTAAATTAGCCTGTAACATGAAAATCTAGAACACAACTTAATGCCCTTAACCCCCCTCATCCACCAGCCACCCTACCCCTTCACTTACACAGTTGCTGTCAAAGTGGCTTTGAGTTATTGAAGTGCAGAATCCAGTCCTAGCTGCGGTTCATCAGGGATGTAGTTTCAGAGACAACCCTCTCTGCTTTCAGCTTCAGGTTTTCCTGGACTGCTGTGCCCTGCTTAGACTGGGAAGGCTCCTGACCCACAGGAGAAACTTCACCAAAGATAAATGGGCTACTTGGATCCTGACCCATTATGGTATATTCAAACCAGTGTCTGTTCAATACAGGGTATCAAGAGAGATGGATTAAAAGGAGTTGGGGTTCAGATTGGAACCGGTCCAACAGAGAACAAGCAGTTCAAGCAGCTAATTGGCTGATGTGTGCACCTAAGTGTCTGGATGTGAACTTGCAGTTGCTGGTTTCACCCCATTCATGGAAGTCCCTCAGAAGTGATAGAGCATCACCTGTGCGATAGTTGAAACAGTGGCACTGTTATTAATTTTTACAGGCATCAGTTGAAGTGCCAACCACAGACCCGAAACAGATATCTGAATTACCCAACAGCTATGCAACTCAAAATGTCAAAATCCATTTCTCTGCTACCAGTAAGTTCAATGGTAGCACACTTAAATTGAGACCAGAAGGTTAAAGATTCAAATGCCTCACCGGAGACTTAAGCAACATCCTCATTGACACTCCAAGTGCAGGACAGAAAGGATTGTCCCCCATCTATTGCCCAATATTTAAATTATTTCTAACTATACTGCTTGGACATGTTATCTGGGGCAAGTTAATCCAAACCTTCAGGCCCAGAGCTAGAGACACTACCACTGTGCCACAGGAGCCCTTCCAATGTCTCAGCAATACATCATTGAAACAAATTGTCACTGTTATCAAAATGTACACATTAATTAGCTGCCCACGTACTGGTCAGAGTCTTACGCTCGACATTCAGCCACTTAGGACTGTGATAAGAAGAAATTATATCACTCCAGGATTGATATACCTTTGGAGTTCTCTAGCGTTCCAGTAAGATAACATGGAGTAGGACATTCCAGCCGGAGCTCCTCTGTTCCACCCATTCTTTCTCTTCTTTATCTTTCTTTCTCCCCCTCTCACCCTTCTATCAGCCTCAGACACTTGGCTCTGGCCTCCGAAGCAGGGTCAGCAGAGATGCCAGTGGTCTGAGTGGGGACGCCAGCCATTCAGGGCGGTGCATGGTGACAGCGGCCCAGTGCAGAGTGTGGTGGCAGACTGTGGTCAGAACATATGGAGGCCACCTGTGTTGGCCTGCTGGAGAGACCCCTTGGAGACACACTGTGATGTTTGGCTTTTTGAGTTTGCTTCTTGTTTTTCTGACCTATGGTTATACTGTGTATAGCTGTAATGTAATTGGCCTTTGGTTATACTGTTTATTGATGTAATGTAACTGACCTTTGGTTATCCTGAAGAAGGGCTCATGCCCGAAACGTCGATTCTCCTGCTCCTTGGATGCTGCCTAACTTGCTGCGCTTTTCCAGCAACACATTTTCAGCTCTGATCTCCAGCATCTGCAGACCTCACTTTCTCCTATAGCTGTAATGTAACTGACCTATGGTTATACTGTGTATAGCTGTAATGTAACTGACATATGGTTATACGGTGTATAGCTATAATATAATTGATCTTTGGTTATACAGTGTATAGCTATAAAGTAACTGACTTTTGGCTATACTGTGTATAGCTGTAATGTAACTGACCTATGGTTATTCTGTGTATAGCTGTAATGTAATTGACCTTTGACTATACGGTGTATAGTTATAATGTAACTTTTTTTCTTAATTTCTCTTTTCTGTAACTAAGGATTGTACCTGGAAACTTTGTACCTCAGATTGCATTGTAAATGACTTTTCATTGTATTCATTTCAGTATGTGACAATAAGCTAATTCAATTCATTTACTACATACAAGGGTGTTTGTCCTTCAAAAATCCACAGTTGGGTCTCAAACACTTGGGAGAATCAAAGAACTTGTGAAAAGCCAATTGAATACAGTTTTTAAAACTTTGCAACATCTAGATTGATTCCAGATTTTATGTTTTGTTATGCCAGGGAACTATAGGAATGCTGGCTTACTAAGCCATGAGCTGGTGTTAAACAGGAAGTAAGAATTCAAGTTAAGGAGGGATTCCAGCCAGTGTGACTGAGAGCCTATGTCCTGAATGTGAGCATTAAGCCTTAGATGGCTCAAATGACAGCATCCACTCTCTGTAAAATACTGACATTAACGCAAACATAGTGCAGTGCACAGCAGCAGCACCTCACCTGAGTGTAAATAAAGAGTTTGCACTTACATGGTGCCTTTCAAGATCTCAGGACAACACAAAACAAACTTTTGTATTGCAGCATTTGTATTGTCCCTTAGACAATGAGATCAATGAGCAGAAGACATGGTAGTGATAATAAAAGCAAAATACTATGGGCGCCAGAAATCTGGAACAAACGCTGAAGGAAATTAGCAGGTCTGGCAACATCTGTGGAAACAGGAACAGTTAATGTTTCAATTCTGGTATGACCCTTCTACAGAACTGAAAGGGGTTGAAAATGTTGATATGTTTTACACATTTGTCAGAAGTAGAGGAGGAGAAGCGAAGGGAACAGATGGTGTGGAGACCCAACACAAGGCGATTGCTAATTTTGATGAAAGAGAAATGGAAATATCAAGTGGGTGTACCATAAGATGTGAAAGGGAAAGGATGGCTCCCCTCAGCTGAGAGCAACATAAAAAAGCTGTGGGAATGGGGAGAGAGAATGGAAGAAAAATTGGGGTCAGAGGTCATGAATTCAGGCTCTAAGTTGTAGAACACAGCATTGAGTTCCAGAAGCATAAAATACATAAATGGAAAATTGGGTGATGTCTCTTCAGTATGAAAGGTGCTTCATAAGAATGTGTTTTTGTAAATGGCTGTGTATTAAGGTCAATATACGTGATGTTGACTGATGGACAAATATTGGTCACAATAACAACAATTATTTTGGGGTTGGGGAGAGGCAGGGGCATGTAATGATGTAATAATGTAATGGGAATATTGCTGTAATAATAATTCAGAGATCCAGCATAATGCACTGCAACAGCTGCTGAATTTTTAAATTCAATGAGTAAAATTTGGAATGGAAATAATTTAAAGGTCACCTTTACAGAAACTACCAATGATTGTTGGAGAAAAGCATTTTTAAAAACCTTTTTCAAGGGATGAGAGTGTTGCTGGCTAGGCCAGCATTTATTACCCATCCCAGAGGGCAGTTAAGAGTCAACTGTGGTTCTGGAGTCACGTGCAGACCAGACCAGACCAGTTCAAGATAGTAGTTTCCTTCCTTAAGAGACATTTATGAATCAGATGGTTTTAGTGAAGAAAATATGTTGTCTTCGAGTCATAGAGCTGTACAACATGGAAACAGATCCTTCGGTCTAATTTGTCCACGCCAAGGAGATATCATAAATTAATCTAATTCTATTTTCCAGCATTTGACCCATATCCCTCTAAACCCTTCCTATTCATTAGGTATTCATAAGATACTTTTAAATGTAGTAATTGTACCAGCCTCCATCACTTCTTCTGGCAGCTCATTCCATACACGTACCACCCTCTGCATGAAAATGTTGTCCCTCCGATCACTTTTAAATCTTTCCCCTCTCACCTTAAATTCTAGTTTTAGTCTCCCCTTCCCCAAGGAAAAGACATTGGCTATTCACCCTATCTAAACCCCTCATAATTTTGTAAACCTCTATAAGCTCACCCTCGGCCTCCAAATCTCCTGGGAAAACAGCCCCAGCCTATTAAGCCTCTCTCTCTAGCTCAAACCCTGACAACTTTATCCTGGTAAATCTTTTCTGAACTCTTTCAAGTTTCACAACATAGCAGGGAGACCAAAATTGAATGCAGTATTCCAAAAGTGACCTCACCAATGTCCAGTACAGCCTCAACATGACCTCCCAATTCCTATCCTCAATGCACTGACCAACAAAGGCAAGCATACCAAATGCCTTCTTCACTATCCTGTCTACTACTGACTCCATTTTCTTGGAACTATGAACCTGCACTCCAGGGTCTCTTTGTTCAGCTTGCTTTTTCAATGACCATAGTTTCCTCCCCACTGTGATTGACCAGGCCCTCAACTGCAACCGAAATATCACCCATACTTCTGCCCCTAGCCTTTTCCATTACTCATAACACGTGATTGGGTCACCCTTGTCCCCAGTTTTCATCCCACCAACCTCCACATTCAAAAGATCATTCTCCGCCATTTCAGACAACTGCAGCAGACGCCACCACCAAACACATCTTCTCCTCACTCACCCTGCCTGCATTTTAAGGGACCATTCCCTCAGAACACCCTCGTCCATTCTTCGATGATCTCCAACCCTATGGCACCTTCCCATATCACCGCAAAACCTACCTCTTTCCTGTTCACCATCCAAGGGCCTTGTTATGAACTTGATGACATGTACTGTACCTTTAAGAGAGAGTAAAAGCTGTGTTGCACTGAGAACGTCCAGGCACCTGTCATGTGACTGACTAGCAGTCTCAGAGTGTACTGGAGACTTGAAAATATGCAACATTTGGCTATGAAACAAAGACCTGAGTTTTGGTTGCTGTTTTCACAAAAGTTCAAGTTTAACCAATCAGTTTATATTATGTTGTGAAACTTGAAATAGTTCAGAAAAGATTTACCAGGATAAAGTTGTCAGGGTTTGAGCTAGAGGGAGAGGCTGAATAGACTGGGGCTGTTTTCCCAGGGGATTCAGAGGCCGAGGGTGAGCTTATAGAGGTTTACAAAATTATGAGGGGTTTAGATAGGGTGAATAGCCAATGACTTTTCCTTGGGGAAGGGGAGACTAAAACTAGAATTTAAGGTGAGAGGGGAAAGATTTAAAAGTGATCGGAGGAACAACATTTTCATGCAGAGGGTGGTACATGTATGGAATGAGCTGCCAGAAGAAGTGATGGAGGCTGGTACAATTACTACATTTAAAAGTATCTTATGAATACCTAATGAATAGGAAGGGTTTAAATTATGCCCCAGGGTACTAAAACCCAATCGAATTTGATTTATTGTTTTTGCCAACTTCAAGCAATGAGACGATCCGATGTGAGGGGTATAAAGATGCAAACATTTTGAAAGACAGAGAGTGACTGCCATCTAGAGAGAGACTACCATTCAAAACACTCTCTATCAAAGGTATCTTTTCAGGTGAAACAACTTTGCAGCAAAAGACCGAAGACAACCCAGGGAAACCTTCAACCAGAGCAAGACAGACACCAGAGCTGTCAGCCGCTGTGGGGTTTCGAAATTAAGTTGCTGTAATTTTAACACGGGTGGTTATTAGATCAGTATATCATTATAGAAGTGGAGGTAATAGCTAGCAGTTAAGAAAAAAGGAGGCTGAGATTTATAAATAGTCATTGTTGTAGTTTTCACTTTTAAAGTTAAAGAAAATAGTTGATATTTTTCCTTTAAGTAGTGGAATTTGCGAGTTCTCTGTCCCTCATACTTTAACAGATTACAAGGTGAGGTGAGCTTTTCTGTGTGTTTGGGTTAATTAACAGAAGGGTTCACCATTGTGTCATAACAGTTTGGAAGCTCGGGCCCATGATTTGGAAAGGTTTAGACAATCCAGTCTGAGGTTTGGACAGATTTTGAACAGATTTGGGGTATGAAAGATCCCAGCAGATTTAAACAATTGCTAATTAGTGTCCTAGAATTTTAAATAAGATGTAGATGAGACAATTTGTTTACTTTAAGTTACTTGTGGTTGGTTAAATTAAAAGTGAGAGAACTGGCTCTTAAAATTGCTGAAGAGTTTCTGGGGTTTGAAGATGATTCCCAAATTCGCCAAGAAAGGTTAGAAAGGCAAAAGAAGGCCATCCTTTTAGAATTAGCGAAGAGGTTAGAATTGGGTCTAACCAGGGACAAAAATAAAGCTGAAATTGTAAGGGAGTTTGTCAAGCACTTAGGTGTGTCAGAGAAACAGACAAGTGTAGTAGAGTTAGAAAAACTTAAATTACGAATGAGGCAAATGGAGTTAGAGGATAAAGAAAGGGAGAGAAGGTTCTTAGCTGAACAAAGAGATAGAGAAGAAAGAGAAAGGGAGAGAGAATTTAAACTTCAGAAATTGTGATTAGTCAGGAAACGAAAATGTGTTACTGGAAAAGCGCAGCAGGTCAGGCAGCATCCAAGGAGCAGGAGAATCGACGTTTCAGGCATGAACCCTTCTTCTTCCTGAAGAAGGGCTTATGCCTGAAACGTCGATTCTCCTGCTCCTTGGATGCTGCCTGACCTGCTGCGCTTTTCCAGTAACACATTTTCAGCTCTGATCTCCAGCAACTGCAGTCCTCACTTTCTCCTAGTTGATTAGTCAGGAAAGTCAAGTGAACAGAATGGAAATGAAGAGAGAAGGTTGTGATGTGTACAAATATGTTAAAACTTTGCCACGTTGTGATGAGAAAGATGTTGAAGCCTTTCTTTATTTCATTTGGAAAACTGGCTTGGCAGATGGACTGGTCCGAGTGGTTAATGCTAGTTCAGACTAAGCCGGTCGGCAGAGTTAGTGAGGTATCTGCAGTGCTGTCTGATGAGGGATCAAGAGATTATGAAGCTGCTACACAGGCTATTTTGAGAGTTTATGAATTGGTACCAGAAGCATATAGACAACAGTTCAGAGACATAAAGAAGGAACTAGGTCAGATTTATGCTGAGTTCAAAAGAATTAAGCGTGGTAATTTTGATGAAAGGATGCAGGCCTTACAAATAGATAAGACCTATGAGGCTCTCAGAGAGATTATTCTGCTGGAGGAGTTTAAAAACTCACTTCTAGAGATGATAAGAATTCATGTGGAGGGATAGAAAGTTCAAGAAATGAGAAGAGCAGCAGAGGTGGAGATGAATATGCATTGGTGCATCAGGCAAAGTTTAGCTTCCGGCAAGAATTTCATCCTGTGAGGGATAGAAGTTGGGAGAAGGGGAGATCCTACACTACAAAACAAAGATTAGAGCACACTGTAATAGTTTACCACAGGTTAAAAAAGAAGCCCAAGAGAGTGGACAGGAGGTGAAAGGCCTTTGGTGTTTTCACTGTAATGAAGTGGGACACAGAAAATTACAGTGCTGGTGGTTTAAGAAGGGCACTGGGAAAAGGTGTTTTCACTGACAGAAAGTGGGACACATAAAATCACAGTGCTGGTCGTCAAAGAAAGGCACTATGGGAAAAGATGTGGTAAAAGAGGCTAAGCCAATGGCATTAGTGAGGGTAGTAAAGAAAACCCCAAGAAAAATCGAGGAGCTGCAGAACAGTGCACAGCCTCGGCAGGGACTGGATATGGAGTTAGTGCCTGATCTCTATAGTGAATTCACCTCTGTGGGTCAAGTTTACTCAGAAAGAACCAGGGAAGAAATTTTGAGAGGTACAGGATCTAATCAACCTTTAATAGTAAGATATGAATGTAGGTGCACTCGTTCTGACCTGTTACCTAAGAGAGTGGTAATTTGTGGGATAGACGGACAGTAATTTAGCATACCTCTATGTAAGAGCAGGTTGGAGTGCCAACTCAAGACTGGGGAATTAACATTAGAAGTGATTGACATAGTGTCAGTTACAGGAATACAATTTGTTCTTGGGAATGATTGAGCAGGGTCCAAGGTGGGAGTGACAGCCCTTGTTGTGGAGAAGCCAAAGGAAGACCAGGAAACTGCGGAGTTAAAAGAAAGATACCCTGGAATTTTTCCAGACTGGGTAGTAACAAGATCCTACTATCATAAGTCACAGCACAAAGCAAAAACTAAAGAGAAATACGAAGGCGTTGAGACTCAGTTGGCGGACACCCTGTTTGGCATAATGGTGCAGGAAAAACCTGAACAGGTAGCGGGTCAGGCAGAAGTACTTTGTCCTGAAAAGCTACAGAAAGCTACAACAGAAAGACAAGACAATAAAAGATCCCTATTGATGCATACTCAGAAAAGGAGTCAGAATATATTCCTGAGGATTATTATCTTAAAGATAGAATGATAAAATGAAAATAGAGACCATGGCAGGTTAGTACAAAGGAGAAATGGACAGAAGTGTGCCTGATTGTATTGCCAGGAACACCAGACAGGAAATGTTAAGAGTAGCACATGGATTAGTTGTTGGAGGTCACCTTGGTGTACGGAATAAAAAATGCTAAGGTACAAAAGCATTTCTGTTGGCCTGGAATTCACAAGGATGTGGTTAACTTTTGCCATACAGGTCATACGTGCCAAATGGGAGGTAAGCCACCAGCAGTAATAAAAACAGCAGTTTTGTTGCCAATTCACACATGCAAAAAAAATTTCATACCTGTTATAATTGATTGTGTAGGTCCCCAGACTAATTTCCCTCTGACTAATGCACCTAAGATTACGGGCAACTTAGCATGGCCAATTCACCTGACCTGCACATCTTGGACTGTGGGAGGAAACTGGAGAACCCGGAGGAAACCCACACAGACACGGGGAGAATGTGCAAACTCCACATAGAGAGTCACCTGAGGCTAGAATCGAATCTGGGTCCCTGGTGCTGTGAGACAGCAGTGCTAACTACTGAGTCACTGTGCCACCCCAATTAGTTAGTGTTAGTTACTGCCCTGCAGAGTGAGGAATCAAATCCTGATGTCATGGAGTTTGGTGTGCCTCATAATATGTTAAACAATGAGGAAGTCCTTGAGGAGTGGAATAGGTTAGTGAACTATCTGGCTCAGGAGAAAAGAATCCAGTTGAAAGGTTCGTTGCAGCAGTGTGTGGACTTATGCAGGAATAAGATGGGGAGAACTAATGCTATTGTGCATGAGGTAGAAGTAGGGAATGCTGTTCCGATAAAATAACACCCCTATAGGCTTAATCCTTTCAAAGCCACAGAGGTGCAGAAGTAAGTGGATGTGATGCTGAACAAAGATATCACTGAACCAACTCAGAGCAAGTGGAGTTCGCTGATTGTACTAGTTCCCAAACCTTATGGGACTCAATGATTTTGTGTGGGTTACTATGAAGTCAACATCATAACAAAATCAGACTCATATCCAATACCGAGATTGGAGGACAGCATAGAGAAAATTGGATAAACCAGTTACATCACAAAGTTAGACTTACTGTCTGGTTATTGGCAGGTACCTTTATCAGAGAAAGTGAAAGAAATTTCTGCTTTTGTAACCCCAAATGGGCGATATCGATTCAAAGGGATGCCCTTTAGCGTGAAGAAAGCACCAGCCACATTCTACAGACTCATGAACAGAGTCGTGGCTGGGTTAACAAACTGTGCAGTTTATCTGGATGATGTACTGATTTTTAGTGAGTCCTGGAAAGATTACATGGTACAGTTGGCAGCGCTCTTTGAATGATTAAGAAAAGCAAAACTTAAAGAAAACATAAATCATGAAGGCAGAGGTAATATTCATGTTACATAACATCAGTCATAGAACGTTGACCCCAAGGAACGCAAAGACGAAGGCCATTGAGGAATTTCCATCACTAACCTCGAAGAAAGAGGTGCTTCAATTTTTGGCACTAAGCAGATTCTACTGGAAGTTTGTTCCAAACTATAGCAGCGTTGTGTCACCGCTAGCAGATTTACTGAAGAACACAAAGGTTTGACAGACAGAACAATGTCAGAGGCATTTAACAATTTAAAAGCCATATTAACCACCATACCAGTTTTAGTTATACTAAATTTTTTGAAACCCTTCAAAGTTGTAATCAGTGCTAGCGATATAGGAGTTGGAGCTTGTATTGCTACAGGAAGATGATGATGGAATTGAATGGCTAATTGACGACTTTGCAAAGAAACTCAACACCCACCAGAGAAAATACTCTACCATCGAAAAGGAATTATTGAGTTTGGTACTGACCTTACAATATTTTAATGTTTATGTGACGAGCAATGTGTCAGAGACAGTTGAGTACATGATCACAATCCTCTTACATTCTTGGAACGATTTGAAGACAAGAATGACATTATTTCATTGGAGTCTAATGTTACAAACTTTTAATTTGCAGATTGTACATGATGCAGGTCGCAAAAATATGATAGCAGAAGCGTTATCGCAATTTAAGGGATAAAATATGGGTAAGATTGAACCGATATCAATGTTTTACATATATGTGTGTGTAGAAATTAATACGTATTTAGGCTAATGCCCTATGTATTTCATTGTAATGGTGTTAAGCAATAGAAAACAAAATGAAGCCATCTTTTCATTATGATGGGTCATTATTTCTTAAGCAGCGAAGTATTATGAAGTTGAAGGCGTGTAGTGTACTTTTAAGGGAGAGTGAATGCTGTTTTGCACTAAAAGCTTGCAGGCACCGGTCATAAGCCTAACTAACAGTCTCAGTGTGTCCTGGAAAATTGAAAATATGTAACAATAAATACCTGAGTTGGTTGCTGTTTTGACAATTTGAATTTAAATCATGCCCCAGGATACTAAAACCTAATTGAGTTTTAATTTATTGTATTTGCCAGCCTCGAACCAATGAGATGATCCGATGTTGGGGGAATAAAGAAGCAGGCATTTTGAAAGTTAGACAGAGGATAACTGTCATCGACAGAAGAACTGCCAGCAAAACACTCTCTATCAAAGGTACCTTTTTAATATGGAATATCTTCACAGTAAAAAGAAAGACAATGACCCAAGGAGATCTTTAGCCAAAAGAAGATAAGATACCAGAGATGACAGGCACTGTGTGGTTTTGAAATTAATTTGATACAATTTTAATACAGGTTTTTATTGGAACACTATTATTATAGAGTTGGAGGCAGATAACAAATGTTTAAGAAAAAGGAGGCTTAGAATTGTAAATAGTTCATGTTTAATGGTCACTTTTAGAATTAAAGAATAAATTGACATTTTTTTCTTTAAATAGTAGAATTTGGGAGTTCTCTGTCACTTATATTATAACAGATTATGAGGTAAGGTGAGCTTTTCTGGTTGTTTGGTTTAGTTAACAGAAGGGTTCACTGCTGTGTTAGAACACAAGCATTACCCCAACCTTCCCGTAGCTGCTCATTTTTTCTACACTGACTTACTTGGTCTTCTAAACTTGCCTGTGCATCACACCCAGTGGGGACTCCCATCCTGCTGCAAGATTAGTTTAAATCCCCACCAAAACTGCACTAGCATATCACTCCAGAAGGATGATGATCCCTTTATGGAACCATCGGGACTTGTAAATGCCCTACTTTCCCAAGAAATGAACCCAGTGATCCAAAAATCTAAAGCCCCCCCTCTACTCCAGCACACTCATCTGTTCTATCCACCTATTCCTACATTCACCAGCACATGATACTGAGAGTAATTCAGAATTACAGTCTTTGAGGTTCTGCTTTTTTAATCTGCTATATAGCTCCCTAAATTCTTGTTGCAGGACCCCTTCCTCCTACTACCTATTATTGGTATAAATGTGAACCACCTCTGACTGTTCATCTGCTCCCCCATCAGAATGCTCTGTAGCAGTTCAGTGACATCCCCAGTAAGGCAAGTCACCATCCTGCAGTGATGTCTGTGACTGCAGAAATACCTGAGTCCCCCTCATGACTGATTTTCCCACCATTATTCTTCTCCCTCTCTTTCTGCTCCCTTTGTGCAGCTGAGCTCTGGCTGCACTCCCCAATGGAATCGTCATTCTCACTGTTTCCCAACACAGAAAATCTCTTCTTGAGAAAGGTGCACTCTGGGGGTTTTCCTGAGTCACTGAGTACTTCCCTTTTTCTGAGGGAGTCAGTCAGAAGCACCTCCTTAAGCTGCCAGGTGACCATGTCCAAGCTGTGAAACCCCATTCTCAAGCTGATCAACTCAGTACTACTTCCTGCAGGTGTGGGCAGTGAAAGTGACTGAAGACCCTGAGTCTTGCTCTCTTTTCATCCACAGCCTGGAAGAGATGACCCCTAATGGTCCAGCAGTCTCCAATCCCAAGTGGGTACATTTATAGGATATGTGCAGGTCCAGCAATATTGACACGCTTTATTTTAATGAAACAGAATATTTATTTCCAATAAAATTAATTCTTTACAATATGTACAACTTTAACTGGGAGAAGGGTCCATTGCTTTTATGAACTGGAGACTCTTGATGAAGTCAACCAATACGATGTTTTTGGATCAGTTTCTGTTACAAAAGAGAGGCTCTGGAGGAGATCAATTCTTGTTACAGTGTCCAGGATCTGCAGGCAAGCAATGCTAATACAAAGTGAGATCACTTGCTGTTGGAAACTTGTGGATCTGACAGGGATCAGATGCCATTACAAAGTTAAGGATCTGAAGCACATCTGATGCATTTTGGGAAAGCAAATCTTAGCAGGACTTATACACTTAATGGTAAGGTGCTAGGGAGCGTTGCTGAATAAAGAGACCTTGGAGTGCAGGTTCATAGCTTCTTGAAAGTAGATTCACAGGTATAGGGAACCTCGATTATCCGAATACCAATTATCCGAAGGAGATCTTGAGGTCCTGACAGAAACATTACATCAGTGTTCAACACTGATCGCGTCTTTTTTTTAACAGCGAATAAAAGTGCTGCCGAAAACAGTCCTGGACTGATGGGAGTGCAGGCACCATCTCCAAATGACTCACCTCCCACCCCCTAACTCTCTCTCTCTCTCTCCCCCCACACTTTCCCTGGAGTTCTACATGGGGTATGTACCCTAAACCCCCTTCCCCAGATAATCTCTCCAACATTGTCCTGTACAGGGCAGAGGTGGAACCTGTCAAAAAGTTGCAACAAAAAGTTGTGCGTGTGTGTGCGCGCGCTATTTCGAGACTCACCCCACCCCCCCCAAAAGAGAGCAGCAGCAGCAGCAGTCTTGTTGGTGTCCAGTCTGGCTGCCCCGGAGAGGGGTGGGGGCAGACTGGGGGAAAGTGGTGTTAGGCAGGGATTTGAGGTGGGGGGGTGAGCAGCACTCTGTGCTGCTGCCTAGTCTTAACAGGGACCAGCCTTAACAGAAATCTCTGATCCCCAGAAGAAAGGCATTGAATCGATTAACCAAATAATCAATTATCCGAACAAAATAGTGCCCACCCATCTTATTCGGATAATCGAGGTAGATAGGATAGTGAAGAAGGCATTTGGTATGCTTTCCTTTATTGGTCAGAGTATTGAGTACAGGAGTTGGGAGGTCATGTTGCGGCTGTGCAGGGCATTGTTTAGGCCACTGTTGGAATATAAAGGTTCAGAAAAGATTTACAAGGATTTTGCCAGGGTTGGAGGGTTCCACCAATAGGAACAGGCTGGGGCTGTTTTTCCTGGAGCGTTGGGGGCTGTGGAGCAACCTTATAGAGGTTTATAAAATCATGAGGGGCATGGACAGGAAAAATAGACTTTCCCTCTTTTCCCCCTGGGGTGGGGCAAGTCCAGAACTAGAGGGCATAGTTTAGGATGAGAGGGAAAAGATATAAACAAAACCCAAGGGGCAACTTTTTCACACAGAGAGTGGTATGTGCATGGAAGGAGCTGCCAGAGGCAGTGGTGGAGGCTGGTACAATTACACCATTTAAAAGGCATCTGGGTGGGTATATGACTAGGAAGGGTTTGGAGCAATATGGGCTGGATGCTAGCAGGTGGGACTAGATTGGATTGGGATATCTGTTCGGCATGGAAGGGTTGGATCGAAGGGTCTGTTTCTGTGCTGTACATCTCTATGACTCTATGTTGTGATGAAGCTGAGATGATGTGTTGGTATTACACAAGTCTTGATATTCAGAAGATCAGTCTGTATTTTGAAGGTGAGAATCTGGAGCAGATCAGTAGGTGGTAGGAAAACAAGGGTCTGGGCCATATTCAGAGGCTGATGTACTGAAGCCTCATTTAGGTGCTACACAGCAGCAATTGTTAATTAATATTTTGTGGCAGAAGGTCCATTGGGTGAGTAAGAGCAATGTGTGTGCTTCATGAGGAATGTCACCAAGGCCAATGCATGGTCATGGAGATAGTCCTGATTGGAGCTGAAGGACACACAGATAAACATGTATCAATTTTTCAGGTTGGGGTCATTGTCAAAAGGTTGGTGTGAAATACATCTGAGAAAGTCCAGGTAACTCCAACTTGGTGCCTCTAGCTACCTTTCAATTGAAGAGCAAGCCTTTGTCAATCCAGTGGATGAGAAGATGATCTACAATGTTGTCCTACAACATGGATGATTTTCTCATTCTCACACCCCAAGTGCAACAGCAAGCACACAATGTTGGTGTGAATTTATTGCTGGAAGTACCAGACTCCCCAAACTTGGCCAATGTTCCCAATGTTTGGAAAGCTCCCACTGAGACCTACTCCTTGACCCAAACAGTAGCTGGATCCTGGTAAGGATGGACTTGGTTGTTTCTACTGATGCCTGAAGAATATTTCTTCACAGGCAAGACAACACTGCAAGTGTGAAGACGTGTTCCCGTTATTCCCCAACAGGCTCACCAATACATCGGTCACAATCCAACAGCGTCAACTCCCTCTGAAATCAATGTTTTCTAAAGCTCTGACATGGAAAACTGGATAACAGGTGAGGAGTTGTGCCAGCACAGATATCGGATCAAGCTGTTAATCACAACATCTCTGAGACCCAGCTCAGAAACACAGAGCTTTCAGAGTTCCCTGAAGACGACAATCACAGGAACTGTCTGAGAGTTGCAGAGCCAAAAGATTTGGGTGTTGGCAGATGCAGCCATTGCTCTGGCCTGCACAACAACTCCCTGATCAAATTCAACCCCGACGGGCTGTTGCCAGGTTCCTACTGTCACCATCTTCTCACTAATGTCACTTCGACCAGTCAAACATGGCCAAGTGACCTCACACACCTGTCATTCAGTGACTGACTTGCATGAATATCAAAACCAACTGTGAAACCCCTCCACTGTGATTCAATATGAAAATCACAGGGCAAAAAGAAACACCACATTGGTGAGAGATACAGGTAGGCCACTGAATCTCTATGGGGACAATGCCATCACCTCGTCTGCCATCTGGCTGAGGATGACAGTCAGTGAGACATTGGCAGTGTACATGTCCCCACAGATGGGACAGGGTTTTCTCTCAAGTGAGTACACAAAACGTTTGATAGTAGTCACCACGCAGGCTCTATCCTCAGCTACTGCTTTCCACACATCCCAAATGAACATGTCTTGAGGTGGTGCGGGCGGGGGTTGGGGGGTGTCGACAGACCAAGAGCTGGGACATAGCTGCTGTCGAGTTCTAAGAGGTCAAAGTGGTTATCCCTCATAAAACCCACTGTTTCACCTCATGGTAAGGAATTAACTCCAACTGAAGCCCCAGCACATGGAGGCTCTCGGAGAACACAGAACCGATCCTTTTGGAGCACTGCTGGCCACAGGTCTCCAGTCTGAAAAGCAACCCTCCATGACCTGGCTGTCTCCCACCATTAAGCCAATTATGTATCCAATTGGCAACCGCACCCTGAATCCCATGTGACCTAGTGTTACTAATCAGAACCTTGTCAAAGGCCCCACTAAATTACAAGTAGGCTACATCTGCTGCTGTCCTCAATCTTTTTGGAAGCTTCCTCAAAAATCCAAATTTGAGACATGATTTTCCTTGCACAAAATCTGCTGACTATACCCAATTAATTTTTGCCTCTCTAAATGTCCAAAATCCTAAGTTGTCCTTATGCAGTCAGGCCTACATGTGACCCCAGGCCCAATGTAACATGAATGACACAACAGCCTGCTGCTGAAGATCACTCATTGATGCCCACATCTCAAGAGTGAACTTTTAAAGCTGTGCTTTTAATCCCAAGTGTTAATACACCAGCTCCTCAACGTGTCCTCACTCCCGGACGTTCACATACCCACTCCCAATGCCTACACCTTCACTCCAGTGGAACTGAGCAAAATTGTTGCTGTGAAGCTGGTGTGCAGATTCGGGAGTTGTGTAATTAATAGGAAAGAACACAGACAATAGAGTTTGAGTAAAAAGATTTATTCATTGAAAGATGTAAAATACAATACTGATTGAGAAGTGTTTCATGTACACGTACAACCCTGCCAATTATCTAAACACAGCCTCGGTCCATCAACTGAAGTACAAGGACAGAAAAGCATGAATTAGACAATCTTCTGCCAACTCTAGTTTTAATTTTTGTCACATATTATCCCAACGTATATCAATGTGGGCACTATATAGAGCAGGTATCCCATACTGACTCAGAACAATACCTCCACGTGTGATGGGGAGAAACATACCTCCAACTCCATCAACCTTATTCACCCATGTGACTGTAAATCTGACCAAAATCCAACTGGTGGGACAGGGAAGCCAGTTATAGGCAAGGGAGGCTAAAAGATCTCTAAAACATAAACTGTAACATGGAAGGCCTGTGCTTTTTATCCAAAGCTCAATTTTCAGCTTAACGTTTTGGGCTCAGGTAAGCCCACAAAAGTCAGGCCTGCACAGGAGTCCTGTTGAACTCAGAGACCAGAGGCACACTGCTATAAATGCTACAAAACCAGGATACATCAGGCATAATCCAGAGGTGAAAAACAATACCAAGTGGACTTTCGATAGCTACAATCCCAGTACCATGCAGGTTAATTTTACAACCATGGAGATTTTCACAGGAAGGAAAAAGGTTTGAGCTGCCACATATGATCCCCTAAACAATGCTAAAAATCCCAGGTCTCATGCAATAAAATCAATTTAATTTTTTTTCAGATACAGCTCACCTTAGATTACCACAAAGAGTTTATTCCACAAATGTAAGGGTCAGCAACCAGCTATGGCCCAGCTGGCATATAACTTGGTGTGGTTACAGTTAACACACAGCCCACCCATGGACTTCAGAGATGGGAGGATGAAAATCAGGGCAGTCATGAGATTGTCAAATGCAGGTCACTTGCTATAGCATACACCAGAGTTATCAATACTCTGCATTATCCTGGAAATAATTATTAATCTCCTACATCAGAAGAAAATCATAGGGGTGTTCCTTTCTCCACTTTTGTACTGATTGGACTCACAAGCAGCAGCGGACTCACAGTGGACCCAATCAGGTCCTATTGTATGAATGCAGTAACCAGTAAAATAGATAGAGCAGTTTGGGGTGCTCAGAGAATTGTGGGTATTGCAGCAGACATTATTGACTAATTGCTGTGTACAGCAATCAATAGCAAGAGTGTGGGAGTGCTTCAACTGGATGTGATAAAAACTTTCTAGAATTCAGGTCAAGTGCAGTTGACAACTATCACAACACACACACGCACACACATATGAGGTCAGGAACCACACAGAACCACCTCTAGGTAATCTACCTCCCCTTATGACACTATTGTATATAAACACACAATAGTGAGGTAGCTGCAAACAGAGGTGATGTTTTTGGTTTGACATTTGCTTTGTGAGACGCTCTAGTTATTTAAATAATTTGCAAATCCCACTTTTATTTGATGTGGCTCAAAAGGGCTCAATGACTTACTTACATTACTGTACTATTAACAATCATTACTAACTTCAGAAACAGGAAATGTCAGAATACAACCCAATGTCTCAGTCTATTCTGACTCAATAAGTACTTTGAAAAACCCAAACTTAGTTACAATATGCTATTCAGAAACCAGCCTTAGCCCTTTCAAACTAGCAGAGTACCAGACTGGGTATCGAACAAAGCAACCATTGTTTACAATGCATGAACAGCAGGAAGCAACAGCTCAGATACAGGAGGATGTATTTCTGCTTGTTTATCGACGTTTTCAAATACAGGGTATGGAACACTCCTAGCTGGGTGGGTGACAGGATTAGTTCTGTTCAACCCACACTTTGCATGGGGCAGACAGAGCTAGGTGTCTGACAGGGTTGTGTTTGTGTGAAATGGGGAGTTCCATTCCCCAAAACCAACAGCCATCAGCCAGAAAACTTACCAAAAACACGGGTCTCAGTAAAATATTTTCCCACAGCTCAGGTTGTGGGAATATCGATAGTAAAGTCGCAACAATCGACAGCAAGGACATTGTTGTGAAGACAAACAAAGTTTAAACAGGAAACCAGAAACAAAGGAGATGTCAATTCATTTGGAACAAAATTCATCCCCTGTTCAAATTCAACATTCACAGAAAGATCACTCCATTACAGGGGAAGGGGGGTAGCTCTTGAAACATTGCCATGGCTTAGGTTGGGATGGTTAGCCTCACACACTGCATTTATGAGGCCTACTGTCACCCAGAGGATAGCTGATAAGCTGGGGCTCCTTTGTTGCTGTCTTTGTGTCTCACTTGCATTTAAATGAGAATTCAGTTAACTTCAGCATGTTTTCTCTTGACGATTGGAGGATGGAGGTTAGAGGGGGATGCAGGGGGGCATGGGGTAACATCTCCCATGGTGACAGCAGTGCTCAGACTGCCCTCTGATTGGGGACACGGAAAAGATTTAAGCTTCTCTTCTGTAGGTGAATTGGCTTCCATGGATGGATCAGCTCCCCAGGTGTCCCCAGGTCGCCTGATGTCCCATTCAGGGAAAGCAGTACACATCAGGCAAGAGTCAACTTCAGAGGCTGATGCTTCCAACAGTCTGACCACAAGCTTCCAGACAAAATGGTGAATGTCACAACCCCTCCCCACCCATACCCCTCCCGTAACCAACAAACTGGTACAGTCCAGGTGATGTGTGTCCATATCAGGCCCCCGCAGGTTGACTCGTTAGTCAGATTTGTCTTTCTTCTTAGATGTGAAGGGCACTTTCCCAGCCACAGTTGACCCCACTGTCGAGACACCTCCTGCCACAGCCGACACGCCACCCTTTACCAGTCCCATGCCAACCGCTGGCACTGAAGTGACCGCTGTCTTTGTCACCGCTAGCCCTTTGCCGCCAAGCCAAACAGCACCACCCACCGTGGCACCAACAGCTCCCTTGGTGATATTGTAGAGGCCCCCAGTCACTTTCCAGATCATTCCACTTTCTGTGTTGGGGTGATCCTTTGATGAGTCAGGAACTGGAACGCAAGGAGTGAACATTGTTAATGGTCAAGAGAAAACAAAGCCATCACACTAGAGTGTGACCAGCAGCAAAAGACCCATCTCCCCAGAACCAGCGTACATTCCCCCAACCAACCAACAAGCCCTGAACCTCCCACTGTTCAAACCAAACCAACCCAGTGCAACATGCCCAGCCACACCCAACACTAAAGCTCTCACCCAGACCAACCTCTACTCAACAGCCCCCTTGAATCATTCCCTGATCCAGAGGTCCTGAAGCGAAGCGAAGGAAAACAAGCAACTCAAATCTCCCAGATTCCTGAAGAAGTGCTTATGCCCAAAACATCAAATCTCCTGTTCCTTGGATGCTGCCTGACCTGCTGCGCTTTTCCAGCAACACATTTTCAGCTCTCCCCTGCTTTTCACAGGCTCAAGTTATCCAAATATACTTTCCAGTCAATCAAAATCTTTTCAATGGCAGACATTACAATTTGTTTGCAGCCAGATGCTGTGAACAGCAATGACCAGAATAGCCGGAGCATGCTTTTTGAGTCAGCAGCAAGTAATCCCCTCCTCCTCTACACCTTGGGATATTCTGCATCGGGTGGAAGTGGTGGACTGGGCCTGGGTTGAACACCATCTCTGACAGATGTCATGCTCACTCAGTGCTGGGGTCAGCCTGACCTGTGTATTTTAGCAGGAATTAAACACATCCAGTGGGCGAGAGGTGAGAATTGCTCCCCACGGCCAAGGCTGAGGCTGGACCTCATAAAACCGCAGAGGCATTCGTTAGCTCCCTCAGGAATCAGGGATTGATCCACCTTCTATTTTCCCATAAAGCAGCATGTTTCAAATCGCCCATTTGGCCTCTACCCTCCCCCATCTAAGCAGGCCCATTGCTGACACACAGTCACAAGAACACCAGTCAGCCCCTTGCCTATATGAAGCACAGCTCCAGCATTGTGCAGACTTTCTGCTACAACCTGGATCTGATGGTGCACGAGATTAAGAGTTTGCCCGGACACCCAGCAAATTCCATTCAATAGGGTGTGCCGCTGACAGCTGGCAGCACCGTGCCATAGATCACCAAGGTCTCAAACAGTCAGCCAGAAGGAGATTGTATTTGGTCACTTGGAGACAGAGATCAACAAAAACACCACTCCCTGTGAAGGACGGCAGAACAAGAGGACAGTGAGAGCCACAACATTCATGGGAGGTCAGGAAACACAAGATTGTGGCAATCAAACTCTTCTGGGGCTAAACTGGAAACTTCCTAGCAGTTAGAAAGAAATCAGAGTCGATAAAGTGCGGCGTTGGAAAACGCACTGCAGGTCAGGCAGCATCTGAGGAGCAGGAGAGTCGACATATAGAGCTTAACTCTTCATCAAGACTGGGCTGAGAAATAAATAGGGGAAGGGGTTGGCACGGGGGGAAAAGTAGTTGGGGTGGAGATAGGTGGGCGAAGATAGGAGATGCTTGTGATAGGTCAGTGGAAAAGATGGAGTGGCTAAGTGGGAAGGAAGATGGACAGGTTGGACAGGTAGGTCAGGTCAAGAGGGTAATGCCAAGTTGGAGGGTTGGATCTGGGATGGAGTGGAAGGCAGGGACAGTTGGAAACTGGTGAATTCAATGTTGAGGCCGTGTGGTTGTAGGGTCCTGAGGCAGAAGATGAGACGTTCCTCCTCTAGTTTGTAGATGGCCTTGTTTAGGTGGTGGAGGAAGCCACGAATAGACATATTGGGACAAGGACTGGGAGGGGGACTTGAACTGGCTGGCTACAGGAAGGTAGAGTTGGTTGATGTGTATGGACCAGAGATGTTCCCCGAATTGTTCCGCAAGTTTGCACTCAGTCTGTCCGACATAGAGGAGACCACAGAGAGCACCGGATCCAACAGATGAGGTTTGAGGATATGCAAGTAAATCTCTGCCAGATTTGGAATGATTCTCTGGAGCCTTGGACGGAGGTGAAGGGGGAGGTGTGGGCACAAGTTTGGTTCCTCTTATGGTGGCAGGGGAAGGTGCCAGGAGTGGAGGGTGGCTGGGTGGGCAGTATGGACCTAATGAGGGTGTTGTGGAGGGAATGTTCCCTATGGAATGCAGACAGTGGTGGGAACTTAAATATATTTTTGGTGTTGGAGTCTGACTGTAATTGGTGAAAATGGCAGATGACGATCGGTGGAATGGGAGGACGAGGGTGCAGTTGAGGTTCGAGGGCAGAGGTGCAGGAAATGGAGGAGATATGATGGAGGACATTGTTGATAACAGTGGAGTGGAAAGAATGGTCCAAGAAGTAGGAGGACATCTGGGATATCCTGAAGTGGAATTTGTCCTCCTGAGAGCAAATACAGCAGAGGCAGAGGCGGAGGAAATGGGAGTAAGGGATCATATTTTTACAGGAGGGGGGCTGGGAGGAGGTGTAGTCCAGGTAGCTGTGGGAGTCAGTGGGTTTGAAGTAGATGCCCGTGTTAGTTTGGTCGCCGGAGATGGAGAGATCCAGGAAGGGGACTGAGGTGTCAGAGATAGTCCAGGTGATTTTGAGGTCAGCCTGAAAGGTGTTGATGTGATGAATGAACCGATCAAACTCCTTCTGGGAGCACGAGGCAGTGCCAATACAGTCATCGATGTAGCAGAGGAAGTCCTGATGAAGGATTATGCCCAAAACATTGACTCTCTTGCTCCTTAAATGCTGCCTGACCTTCTGTGTTTTTTCCAGTACCATACTTTATTGACACCAGTTTCATAGCAGAGATTGTTAAACTGAGATTTATCGAGAGGTTGGCTGGAGTTGTGGTACAGTAACCCCATTAGGAGTTATTTCAATTCAACAATGATCAGTCACAAGTAAGTATGTGCATTTAGAATTGATAGTTTCACTTTAATTGTGTCCCACGCCAAGTGTAGTGTTAGTTCTGGTAAGAGCCATTTCAAAGTGTATCTGTCATGCCATTGTCTCCAGTCATGACTCACTCCACTACTCAAGGCTGCTCTTGCTCTGATACAACCTATTCCCACTGCTCATTGCCCAAGGGTTAGGGAGAGACAGGGAGTAACTGGAGACAGTCAGCAATGAGGAAGGCTGGAAAGACGGAATGAATTTAGCACAGGGAGGAAGAGAAGGGCAAGGACAGTCCACAGGGGGCAAGTGAGAAGAGACATCATGTTTCTTTTCTATTTTTGAATGTATTGCATGAATAAAAGAATTTTGGCAATAATTGGGTATACTGTTTGAATCTACCCACTCCCTCCCTTACCCAAGGCAAACCAGGGCCTTTGGAGCATAACTCCAGCTTTTATATCTGGGAAAATCTGATTCGCTTAACACGGTTTATTTTAAAAATTGCACTTTACAGGAGCTCAACAGAGCACTACTACATTGAGTGAGGAATCTTCAGAAATGGGAGTGAGGAACTGCAGAATAAAACCAGCCACGATCCAACTACAGAATAAATGGCCAATTCGTAATAACTATTTTCAAGACTTTCACAGGTGGCTCAATGTTGTCCCTGTGAATCTGCATGTACTATGCCATGAGTCCCTACCTCAGTTGATTGCAGTGGCTGGGATAAGTTCTGTGTTACATGGGCTGGGACCAGTTAAAGGAGGGGAACGGAGTTCCTGATAACCAGTGTCATTACTGAGGAACGCCAAATACCACAAGCTCATCTAAATATGGCAATGATATTAAGTATTGATTCCTTGATTTCTACTTCTCCTCAGTTGACAGATTGACTTCCTTACCTTCAGTTTGTTCATTCTCAAAAATGTCATGCTCCTTCTTGCTTTGGGATGGTGATCGGTTCATTTCTGGACCATTCACAACCTAAAAGACAAAGACAGGAAGAGGTAAACTTCACAACAAACTCCACTGCAACAGCAGGATACAGTGTTTCTTTGGGTAGAATTGTTGGCAAGGTAACTCAGGCCGTCAATCTCCCAAGGTCAGTCGGATTTCCTTTCCCGTCTCTCACAAAATCTGCACAGTCCAAATTACGTTATATTGCAAGGTCTGAGATTTTTTTTGTATTGCCCTTTGTGCTGAGGTGTAAATAAAGTTAGTTCAAAAATGCTTGCCTGCAGGACAGCATGTGTTTCTTAGGCTTACTCAGAACAACATACAACAGAAAGACAAAAGCTGGGATGGAATTCTTTTCTCCACTTTATCTGAGACTATAGCCATGGAAATGGCAGAAAGAGATCATTGCAGATGAGGGATAAGGGAGGAGGAGATAAGGAATCTCTTTCCCTGAGCTGATGGGGTGGAGAGATCCACTGGATTTCAACAAGATCCGGTCTCACAGCCAGAAATAATGACACAACCAATGCCAGGGAGGTCATCAGTTATCAAAATTCCCTATTTCCAGGCAGTGTGTCTGTGGGAAAGTTAATTAGAATCATAGAATCCCTACAGCATGGAAGCAGGCTATTCAACCTATCAAGTCCATACCAAACCTCCAAAAACATCACACCCACACCCTTACCTTATTCCTGTATGCCTTATTCTAGAGCGAATTATACAATAAATGGAACAGCCTTGGGAAATGTTGATGAGCAGAGAGATCTGGGAGTTCAGGTCCATTGTGCCCTGAAGGTTGCTGCACAGGTGGATAGAGTGGTCAAGGAGGTATGCTTGTCTTCATCGGACAGAGTATTGAGTATAAGAGCTGGCAGGTCATGTTAAAATTGTACAAGACATTGGTTCGCCCACATTTAGAATACTGTGTACAGTTCTGGTCGCCACATTACCAAAAGGATGTGGACGCTTTGGAGAGGGTGCAGAGAAGGTTTACGAGGATACTGCCTGGTGTGGAAGGTGCTAGCAATGAAGAGAGGCTGAGTAGGTTAGGTTTATTTTCATTAGATAAAAGGAGATTGAGGGGAGGGGACCTGATTGAGGTTTACAAAATCGTGAAGGATATAGACAGGGTGGATAGAGATAAGCTTTTTCCCAGGGTGAAGGATTTGATAACGAGAGGTCATGCTCTCAAGGTGAGAGGTGAAAAGTTTAAGGGGGATACACGCAGCAAGTACTTCACACAGAGGGTGGTAGGCGTTTGGAACACGTTGCCAGCAGAGGTAGTAGAGGCAGGCACTGTAGATTCATTTAAGATGCATCTGGACAGATGCCTGAGTAGGTGGGGAGCAGAGGGATACAGATGCTTAGGAATTAGGCGACAGGTTTAGATAGTGGATTTGGATCGGCTTAGGCTTGGAGGGCCGAAGAGCCTGTTCCTGGGCTGTAAATTTTCTTTGTTTATATCCCATGGCTAATCCAGCTAACATGCACATGTTTGGTCTCTGGGAGGGAACCACGGCACTGAGAGGAAACCGATGCAGACACTGGTAGAATGTACAAAACATACAGTCGCTTGAAGCTAGAATCAAAGTCAGGTCCCTGGTGCTAACAACTGAGCCACCATACTGTCCCAAATTATATCCTAACAGCAGACAGGAGGAGCAGAAAGAGTAAAGCTCTAGGTCATTGTAAAACTCCAGGAAGATGGCTCAGGACTGTGCAAGCCCTTGAATACTCATGAGACAGAAATGGAAACAGAAGTTGATGGTATTGAGTAGGGAGATCCAGAGTAATCCTCAGTCAGAGAACAAGACAATTAGCGCATGGAAGATGAGAGGAATAGGCTGAAGCGAGAACATCAGCCCCCAATGGAAATAGAAATGGGAACCAGAGACATTTGGTTCAAAGGTAGAAGACAGAGGGTGGTGGTGGAGGGTTGTTTTTCAGACTGGAGGCCTGTGACCAGTGGAGTGCCATAAGAATCGGTGCTGGGCCCTCTACTTTTTGTCATTTACATAAATGATTTGGATGTGAGCATAAGAGGTACAGTTAGTAAGTTTGCAGATTACACCAAAATTGGAGGTGTAGTGGACAGTGAAGATGGTTACCTCAGATTACAACAGGATCTGGACCAGATGGGCCAATGGGCTGAGAAGTGGCAGATGGAGTTTAATTCAGATAAATGCGAGGTGCTGAATTTTGGGAAAGCAAATCTTAGCAGGACTTATACACTTAATGGTAAGGTCCTAGGGAGTGTTGCTGAACAAAGAGACCTTGGAGTGCAGGTTCATAGCTCCTTGAAAGTGGATTTGAAGGTAGATAGGATAGTGAATGCGGCGTTTGGTATGCTTTCCTTTATTGGTCAGAGTATTGAGTACAGGAGTTGGGAGGTCATGTTACGGCTGTACAGGACATTGGTTAGGCCACTGTTGGAACAATGTGTGCAATTCTGGTCTCCTTCCTATCGCAAAGATGTTGTGAAACTTGAAAGGGTTCAGAAAAGATTTACGAAGATGTTGCCAGGGTTGGAGGGTTTGAGCTACAGGGAGAGGCTGAACAGTCTGGGGCTGTTTTCTCTGGAGCATCAGAGGCTGAGGGGTGACCTTATAGAAGTTTAAAAAATTATGAGGGGGATGGATAGGGTAAATAGGCAAAGTCCTTTCCTTGGGTTCGGGGAGTCCAGAACTAGAGGCATAGGTTTAGGGTGAGAGGGGAAAGATATAAAAGAGACCTAAGGGGCAACGTTTTCACACAGAGAGTGGTACGTGTATGGAATGAGCTGCCAAAGGATGTGGTGGAGCCTGGTACAATTGCAACATTTAAGAGGCATTTGGATGGGTGTATGAATAGGAAGGGTTTGGAGGGATATGGGCCGGGTGCTGGCAGGTGGGACTAGATTGGGTTGGGATGTCTGGTCGGCATGGACAGGTTTGACCAAGAGTCTGTTTCCATGCTATACATCTCTATGACTCTATTTACAACCTTGTTTTGTCAATGATTTAGCTGCAGCTGTATCTGGTATCATCAAAAGCAAGCAGATGAAACCCAGGTCACATTCCCTTACTCAAAGCTGCTGTGTACACAAAGCTGCTGCGAGACTGGTTATTCCAATATTAGTGTCACAGCAGGATATGATGATGTCCTCCTACTCAATAGCGGTCATATTTGGAGGCAACAAAGTCTCTCAGATTGGAAGCATCTCTCTTTCCAAGATATGGTTAAACTGGGCCAAGATATTTACAGTTGGGGTAGGTGACTGCATCCAGTAGAGAAAGCACTATGGGAATACAAAGCAGTCTGTGAGGAAGGAGTACCAAAATGAAATGAAATTTGCCCTCATCAGACTGGAGTCTAAAGACAGTTGGAGAGGGAATGGTATAGTGGTCAATATTAGACACTAGAAGATAACAGTTTTTGAACAGAGCGCAAGTCCATACTTGTTTTAAAGAGAGTTTTATTTCAGTTAACCACATTCCATAAAACACTCAGCCCACTGATTACTGGCTCACCATCTTTATACCCAATTTATCACCCAATTAATTTTTCCATCAGTTTCCTTGTTTCATTAGCTCTCAGGCACCCTTTCAGAACTTACTCGACCATAACAGTAAATGTCACTGGACTAATAATCCAGAACCCCAGACTCTAATATTCTAGCGACACTGCTTCCAAACCACCATGGCAGATGATACAGTTTGAATTCAATGAATAAAAATCTGGAATTAAAAGCTTGCCTAAAGATGATGGCGTAACCAGTGTTGATGGTCAGAAAAACCAAAGGGTTCACTAATGTCCTTTCAGAAGTGAGATCTACCATCCTTGTCCAGTCTGGCCTACATGAGACTCCAGATGCACGGTGACGTAGTCCCCTCCTAACTGTCCTCTAAAACAGTCCTACATGAACCCCTCAGGGCAATTAGGGATAGGCAACAAATGCTGTTCTTGCCAGTGACATCTACATCCAATGAAAGAATATAATAAAAAAAAGGACAAATGAAACATTAATATTTTGCAAGGCAAGGCTTCTGCCTTAGTGAGAACTGGGAGCAGTAAAGAAACAACAGGAGTAAGGATCCCTACCCCAGACTGGGATGTCCAGGTTCAAGACCCATCTGCTTCAATGGTAGGGAATAACATCTCTGAACAGACTGATTATAAAAATAGATTAAATAAAAGAAACAATTGGAGAGATTAGTCAAATATGTTTAATAAAGGAAAGAATCAGGTGGAGAGAGTAGAAAGAACAGGGAATTTTAGGAAATTGGAGAGCAGTGAATAAACTACACCCATTGTGGTCATTCACAAAGCAGGCAGCTCCATTTAGATTTATGGAGATTACAAACAAACAGTAAATAATGAGACCAAGAACGATAATTGCCTGCTGGTTTCCTCACTCAACAAGTGGGGAGGCAGTCAATAAGATAGATCTGTCAAATGTATACAATTATAATTAACTATCAAAAGTTACTTTTCATTCATAAGGAGACTTTGATGTGTCTACTGCTCCTGCAGTGTTCCAGAGAGTCTCAGGTCAGTTACGAAGTGGGATGAAGAGAATTGCTGGTTTAATAGTAATTAATAGGAAGATGGAGAATGAACACATAGCATGATGGAACAAAGTCCAACACGGACTTCAAGAGGATGGTGTCAAAGCAACAAAGCACAAAATGTTGTACACAGTGTCATGTGTAATGTACCTGGGTCACTAATGACAGTATCTGCCCAATGAAGGGGAAGAGGAGGGTATTTTGAAAGCAAAGAGACCAGAGAACAAAGATGCTCATCAGGATTGTTGTGTATTATTCCAATCATTAGGCTAACTTTTAATTCCAGATTTTTATTTATTGAATTCAAACTGTATCATCTGCCATGGGGATTGGAACCCATGTCTCTAGAATTATTCTAAGTTAATGATCTTAGGTCATGCATTCAGCCCTTGCATCAACCCCTCAAGGATAGAATAGTTTAGGAGTGGCCTGTGGCCCAACAGAAGACAGTTGAAGCAGGCAAGAACTAACTGACCAGTGATGCTGTTAAGACCCAACGTGAACAACAACACTGGTGTCAGTGCATGGTTCCACACCACAGGGGTGGGTGTGTGTGTGTGTGTGTGTGTGTGTGTGTGTGTGTGTGTGAGAGAGAGAGTGTGAGAGAGTGAGTGAGAGAGAGAGAGAGAGAGAGTGTGAGAGAGAGAGTGTGAGAGAGAGTGAGAGAGAGAGTGTGAGAGAGAGTGAGAGAGAGAGTGTGAGAGAGAGAGAGTGTGAGAGAGAGAGAGAGTGTGAGAGAGAGAGAGAGAGAGAGAGAGAGAGATCTCAGGATAGAAGACATTGTAGAGATGCCTGGGGTATATGTTTCACATACTTTTGAAAGAAGTCAGAATAATTTATATAATTAAGAAAGAGGCATTCAGGGATACCATAGTTCATGAATATTTGTACAGTTGGAAGTCCATTTTAACTATGAAACAAGCCCTCGCTAACACATTTGTTTCAAAGAAGATAGAATCTAGCGTGGTTTCAGAGATAGGTGTTGACTGTGACAGTTCCTCAGTATGAGATTGATTTATTGACTTACAATATTTATTCAAATCATGAACATTCTTGAGATTTCTCAAGACGACAGATTAATTTACAACTCCTGGGTCACCTGTAAATTAGTTTACCGACACAAATCGCAAATTGGTACCTTCCAGAAACTCAAGGACATACTGCTCAATGAAGTGCCCAATTGCCCAGACCAACAGGGAGGGAGCGCCAGGATTTTGACCCAGTGACAGGGAAAGAACAGCGATCTATTTCCAAGTCAGGATAATGTCAGGATGAATCAAAGTCATGTTTTACAACAATATTAGTTTACTGGCTGGAATCCACTTGGTGGATTTAAAAGGAAGGACAGAAAATTCCAGTGACCTGAAACCACAATTGGCTGAATATTTAAACAGGATAAATTCCAGATATATTATCCAACCTGTCTAGAGACCCTGAATACAGGCAATAACCCAAAAGGAGTTTGAGTGCATTATCTCCAAACCCATTCAGAGAACTTGCAAACAATCACCTGGTGAGGGACTATGTTTCAGACAATTTCACATCAGATAAAGTACAGTGGCTGAGAAAGAAATCCACTCAGCCATAACTTAATTAAATCAAAACCACCTCGCTGGAACACACTAACCATGACAATATCCAGCTCACTGGTCAGTTACAGAGAGAGGGTAGAGAAAGACAGCTAACTGTTGTTGTTTGATTAAACTATGTTCTCCAACAGGGACAGAAGCAGAAGAGATACTAAAGTGACAAGATCCCTGCGTTGGTCTCTTTCCCCCACCCCCCCCCTCAACCCCCAGACATCTTATGAGCTCTGCCAATTGGCAATCCACGTGCTGCATTTCGCAATTTTAAACACGTCAACATACCAGAGTCTGCCTCCAGAAGAACAGATAAATTGTCCGCCTACAAATTTTAAATCACCTCCACACTGAAACAATGCAGACCACTGAGCACAGCTGGATCACCATGCTACAAGACCACGTCACGTTCATCTCGACTGGATTTTAATGTTTCACTTTGTCCATCTTCCCACTCATTAGTGTGTGCCCAAGTGTGAGTTCAAAATGTTTTTATTATTTGTGCTTAACCAGCACGAAATAAAATAAGACCTTCCCTAAAATAAGACTATAGGTCTACTCTTGATCAAAGTGATGGAAGGGGTTATCAGCAGTGCTGCTCACTGACACCCAACTGGTGTTCCATCTGGGCCGCACAGCTCCTGTTCTCATTACAGCCTGACTCCAAACTTGGACAAAAGTGCCAAGCCCCAGTGATGAAGTGACTGACTGGCTTTGACATCAAGGCCTTAGTTGATTGAGCATTGCATCAAAGTGCCTGAGCAAAAGTGAAGTCAATGGAAGCAGAGGAGCAACTGCCCACTGGTCAGAGTTATCCCTCACACAAAGGAACAGAGTTACAACTGTTGGAAGTTAATTATCTCAGTTTCAGGACATCACTTGAGTTGTTCCTCAGAGCAGTATTCAGCTATCCGCAGCTACTTCATCAAAGACCTCTCCACCATCATAAATAACATTAGAATTGGGACTGTTTACTAATAATTGTGGAACATTCAACACCATTCACAACTCTTCAGAATCTGAAGCAGATATGTCCACTACAGGGTATCAGATACTGACAGAATCCAGGCTTGGCCTGAAACATGGCAAGTAACTTTTGAGCCGCCTGGCAATGACTGTCTAGAAAAAGAGAGAATCTAACCACCCCCTCTCGTTGTTTAATAACATGACTATTGTGGAATCTCACCATCAATGGCCTTGCACCTCTCATTAGTCAGAAACTGAACTGGACCTGCCATTCTATATTGTAGTTATAAAAACATCAGAGGTTAGAAATTCTGCATTGAGTAACTCATCTTCTGACCCCCCAAAGACCATCCACATGCAACAACGCACAAAAGGGGTGTGATAGAATGCTCCTCACTTGCTTGGATGAATGCAGCTCTAACAGCACAAGTAGCTTGAGACCATCCAGGACAAAATAGTCCACTTGATTATTACTTTAGATCTAGATTAGATTACTTATGGTGTGGAAACAGGCCCTTCGGCCCAACAAGTCCACACCGACCCTCCAAAGAGCAACCCACCCAGACCATTTCCCTACACCTAACACTACGGGCAATTTAGCATGGCCAATCCACCTAACCTGCACATCTTTTGGACTGTGGGAGGAAACCGGAGCACCCGGAGGAAACCCACGCAGACACGGGGAGAGTGTGCAAACTCCACAGACAGTCGTCCAAAGTGGGGATTGAACCTGGGTCTCTGGCGCTGTGAAGCAGCAGTGCTAACCACTGTGCTGCCCAAATTCATGCAGGATAAATCTTAAATATTTACCTCCCATTATTGTTGGCGCAGTGGCAGTGTTGTGTACATCAACAAATTGCAACATACCATCCAAACCCACAACCTCTACCTCTTAATAGGACTTGGGTAGATGATACATGGGAACGCCATCAGCTGAAAGTTCCACTTCAACTCTCACCCCATCCTGACTTGGAATTAGATATCACTGTTCCTTCAGTGTCACTGGTCAAAATCCTGGGACTCTCTCTATCCAACAGCATTTGGGGTACACCTAGATCCCTCTTACTGCAGCAATTCAAGATGGCAGCTCACCACCACCTTCTCAGGGCAATGACAGAAGGACAACAAACACTGCTCCAGTCAGCAATGCTCAATGTCCATGATAGAATGTTAAAAAGAATTTCTGACAAACTTGGGCAAGGAACTCTATGCTCTCCACCATTAAAAAAAAATTCCCCCCCCCCCCTTTGACCAAACACTTAGTTATCCCCCCAAATATCTCCCTTTGATCAATGTTGGTTTTTACCTATGGTGCACCTGGGAGGTATCTGGAGTATATTTTAATTTGAATAGTATAACCTGAGAGATATGGACCCTGCAGGTATTTTGTTTCTGATTCACCCATCCCTCTTTGCTTTCAACACTCTTGTAAAGGGTCTGTGCATCAAATACCTTTCCTGATAAAGCCTGAAACACGAGCTGCGTCAAATGGTGGCAGAGGCGTGTACTTCTCCAGGTGTTCCAGCACAAAATGTAGCTCTGGGTGCTGGGGATAGCTCTCTGATACAGGGATAGGAAACGGTGCCAGTTACCACTTAATCAGCAGTCACACTATTCACTGAACTCAAAGGCCACCTTTTATCTGTGACCATCAAACTGCACAACAGGGAACCAGTGAACCTTGCCTAGTACTCAAGTGATAACAAAATACAGCACGCCGTGTTGCAATCCAGCCTAAAAATCAGAGATAATTCAAAGTGACTGCCTTTAATGCAGATCAGCAGAATAATCATCCTTCTAAAAATATGAGCAGTATTCCAATGTGCGCTGTCTCAATTAACACATACTCCCTGCGGCCCTTCAACTGTGAGAAAGCACCATTCATGCACAACATCCTTAAACTGCCAGAAATCTCACTGGGATTTCAGTTCCCCATCAAACTGTCATACGTTTTTTCTCAAATGATAAAAAATGCTAAGCGGTTGAATTGAACACACTTTCATGTAACACTTACGTTCATGAATTTTTAGCTATATACACAAAGATATATACCACCACCTGCAAGTTCTCTTCTGAGTCTTATAGGTGATCCTGGCTTGCTGCTCCTTTACTATTGCTGTGTCAAATCAAAGAACTCTCTGCCTAACAGCACTGTGGGTGTATTCATCCCACTGGTCTATGGTGGTTCAAGCAAGCAACTCACCATCACCTTCAGAAGAAATAGATGGTAAATCCTGGCTGACCCACATCTTATGAATGAATTTTTAAACAAAGGATAATTAGTAGCCCCAATGAAGAAACACACAATTGTTTGCCTTTAATGTGGGGGTGTAGTCAAAAAAAGGATCGATACTGTGTCAAAAAGTTGTTTTATAGCACAAGTAACTAAAATCTTGGCAAGTTTTAAGAAGGGTCTTCAAGTAGGAGATAGAGACAGTGTGATAGAGGCAGAGATAAGGCCTAAGGCAAGTGGCATGGCCACCAATGGTGACACAAAGATAGTTAGGGTACAAGAGACCAGACCTGCAGGAAGTCAATGGTTTCCAATGGTTGTAGTCTTCCAGTTGATTGAGGTAGAGAGATGTGAGGAAATGAAGGAATTTGAACACAAACACATATTCGAGAACTTTAGAATCCTGACAGCTATGGACCAGAATCCAATGCACATTGTCAAGCACAGGAGTAGTAAGTTAGCTAAATTTGGTGCAAGTTACGATAGTTCACTAGAATTTTAGAGAACCGGAAGTTTGGAGGGCGAGACAACAATCAGGAATGAGACCGTTGGACTGGGTGAATATGGAGGTAATGAGATACGAGAGAGGGCTTCAACAACACAAGAGCTGAGGATAGGCCAGACACAGGTGAGCTTACCAACTTACTGGCCTTGGTGATGGAGGGGCCACATAGGTCAGAGACTCAGCTCAGGTTCAGCTAGCCTGGAGTCACAAAGTCACAAAGTCAGTGCAATTCAAAAGGAGGCCATTTAGCCTATCAGATCAATGCAGGCTCTCCTCAGAACAATCCTATCAGTCCCATTTACTGAATCAATTCCACAAAGTTCTGATAGTTCAGTTCTCTCAGCAGCCTACTGCCCATTCAATTTATTTTGGAAGTTCCTGATGATCATTGTTTCATTATCCTGTAAACAGCTAGCTCCAGGAATTCCACCCATCTCTCCTGTCCAAGCCTGCATCTACAAAAGACTACGCCATGACTGCAGACAGTTAAGTTCAGTCTGGGACAGTAACAAATGAGTGGGTTGGAACTGCTGTCAAGGGAACAGAATTTGTGGGAAAATTAGGGAGGGGATGAGTGGATGTTGGCTCAGTCACAAATTCTAATTAGATTCACAGGCAATTGAATGCAGTAATATTAACAGAAATCTCATGGGTGAATATGCCAGAATACTAGCATTAACATTAATGAGGAGACAAAGTGCAGCAGTTAGCTAAACACACAGTAAGACCCAAGACAGCCTTCGTCATAATAACATCAGATTCTAATTTCATCCAGAAATGAGTATGACACCCTTCTGGCAAAGCAACTCAAAATCTCTCTGGGACAACCCTCAATCACAAAATTGCTCCTATGTTCCAAGTGCAACACTAGATTATGAAAAAAAATCAGAATTAAATGTATTTAGGGGATTAAAAAGTTGAAAATATCTTGTTTTCCTTTCAAGTGTAGACATAAATTAAGAGCTGATCAACACTACTCTATAGACTGTTTCTAGTTACTGTAATGATGCACACACAAAGTAAAAGATTATGAGGATTTGGCCAAGACTGAAAAAATGCAGATGAGGGAAGGTCAGACAAATTGGGGTTGTACTGTTTGGAATAGCTACCGAACTGATGAAGGAGCAATGAAAGCTTGTACTTCCAAATAAACCTGTTGGACTTTAACCTGGTGTTGTGTGATTTTTAAACTTTGTCCACCCCAGTCCAACAGCAGCATCTCCACATCATGGAATACAGGAGATTAAAGAGAGATTATATTGAGGTGTCCAAGGTGGTGACATGTCTGGAAAGAATAGATGGGAAGCAATTATTTCTCTCACCAGAGAGATCAATGACACGGGAGTTATAGATTTGAAGTAATTGTTGGAAAGAATAGAATCACACAGCACGGAAACTGGCCCTTCAATCTAACAGTTCATGCTAACCATAATCCCAAACAAAACTAGACCCACCTGCCTGCACTTTGCATATCCCTCCTAATATTTCTGATTCATGTACTTATCTAAATATCTTTTAAACGCTGTAACTACACCCACATCCACCACTTCATCTAGAAGTTCATTCCACACACGAACCATCCTCTGAAAAAAGAATTTTGCCTCCCATGTCTTTTTTAAATCTTTCACCTCTCACCTTAAAAATATGCTCCCTACTCTTGAAATCTTAAGATGAAGAAAGTATTTTCATCCAGACAGCAGTATGGATCTGGAAGTCGCTGTGAGAAAGTGTAGCGGAGGTAGAAACCCTCACCCCATTTAAAAGATGTCTGGATATGGACTTCCATGTTCTGTAACATCCATGAATATGGACTGAATGCTAGGAAGTTGGGTGACTCATTTCTCAGCTGGCACACCCAAGGTGGGCAGACTGGCCTCTTATGGCACTATAAACTTTATATTACCCCATGGTTAGAAGCTAACAAAGAACATAGACCAATACAGGAGCAAAATCAGCCCAGAACCTGAATACTGCTGATAAAATCTTCGAGTAAAAAGTGAGGTCTGCAGATGCTGGAGATCGGACCAAACAACCCAACCACCCCGTGGCTCAACACTAACTCTCCCTCCCACTCCACCAAGGACATGCAGGTCCTTGGACTCCTCCATCGGCAGAACATAACAACACGACGGTTGGAGGAAGAGCGCCTCATCTTCCGCCTGGGAGCCCACCAACCGCAAGGGATGAACTCAGATTCTCCAGTTTCCTCATTTCCCCTCCCCCCACCTTGTCTCAGTCAAATCCCTCGAACTCAGCACCGCCCTCCTAACCTGCAATCTTCTTCCTGACCTCTCCGCCCCCACCCCACTCCAGCCTATCACCCTCACCTTGACCTCCTTCCACCTATCACATCTCCATCGCCCCTCCCCCAAGTCCCTCCTCCCTACCTTTTATCTTAGCCTGCCTGGCACCCTCTCCTCATTCCTGATGAAGGGCTCTGGCCCGAAACGTTGAATTTCCTGTTCCTTGGATGCTGCCTGACCTGCTTTGGTTTGACCAGCAACACATTTACTGCTGATAAAAGACATATTGCCAAAGCTTTTTCCCTCTTCACTTCATCATGACATTTCACAAGAACAGCAATTCAAGAGGAAAAACAATATTTATACTGCTCAAGAGGAAAATGCAGATTGGTTGGCAAGTGGACTCTGATTGGTGGAGGCATTGTCATGGAGAATTGCACCCACTAATGCTGACTGACAGTTCTGAGGAAGGGTCACCAGACCCAAAAACAATAACTCTGATTTCTCTCCACAATTGCTGCCAGACCTGCTGAGCGTTTCTGACAAGTTCAGTTTTTATTTCTGACAGTTAACAGCCAGCATTTATGGGCATATTCCCCGTGGCAACACCTCTGCCAAATCAGCGATTTCCTCTCTCACAGTATAAATGTTTGTTTACCCCTTAACTGTTTTCTTTTGAAACTAAAAGCTTCGACAAAACATGTCATTTGCACAACATCAACCCCATCATTACAGTGGAGAAAACCTGACACAAGCAAAATCTTCAGAATATGTCAGTTATGTCGAGTTTCAGAGTGGAGGTGCAATGTTAGGAGGATATTAGTCAATACTAACAACATTTTGATGTATTGGTTGGTATTGTGTTCAACAAGGCAGCTCTTAAATGGAAAATGACAATATTCATTTCTTACCACAGGATTCAACACCATACCATTCAAAATATGTCTGTCATGTGAAGCATTGGACTGCTCCTCACATTCAGAAGGTTACACCAGTCATTTAAAGCAGACAACTGCAACAGCAAGGTGACCCAGAGAGAGGCTGGAATGGAAACTGAGTCACAATGGTCAAGTGACATTCCAGCAGCTCCAGTCTCATTCAATGACTTCAGCCTGCCCTCACCTCTTCCTATCCCTCGCTGGCCCTCTAGTAACCTCCCCCCTAAACTGGAGTTCATCCAAAACTCCATCACTGTCTCCACTCACAAGCAACTCTTTGATTTTTACAATTCTCCTCCTTGTTTTCAAACTCTCAATAAACTGGGCCCTTCCCTATCGTTAATCTCCTTCTGCCCCACAACCCTCAAGAGATCCGTGCTAGCCCAATTCTGGCCTTTTCTGTAGTTCTCTTGGTTGCACTGGCAGTTGCACCTTCAATTGCCCAGGCTCCAAGATCTCGAATATTGTACCCAATACATCTCCACCTTCCTTTCCTTCTTTATGTCACTCACCAAAACCCACCCCCTTGGCCTAATATCTCCTATGGGGCTTGGGGGTCATATGAGAGCATTTTATTATACTAAAGGTACTTTATAAATGTAAAGTTGTTGCTATTTTCAGTGATCTTCCAGCTGTTGTCAGATTTGGCAGTACAGATATGATCTAGTGAAACGTGGTACAGGTTTATGGAGCTGAATGGCCTCCTGTTACTGCTATTGCTAACATAATATATGTAGCCTGTCTTACATAGACCCCATTGAAGCCAACTGGCTGCAAATCAGGTGAATGGTATCACAACAATTTGATATAAATTGACCACCAAACTCCTATCTCTGCTTAAATGCATGTCCAAAAATCCCTTCAGTGGGCCGGCAGATAATTCTCCATTTCACAGAACTTCAGAAAACCCAATGACCTTAAATCTTGAAAATTGTAATTATCCCTCAGAATTTACAGCCTTTAAGGGAGACCATTTCGGACAGTGTGTGCGTAAAGTGGAACATGCTTTCTGATCTTACTCCTACATAGCCTGACTCATGTCCTCCTGTTCTAGACTAGTCTTACCCAGCGGAAAATGTGTCTTGATATTAGATTAGATTCCCTACAGTGTGGAAACAGGCCTTTCAGCCCAACAAGTCCACACCGACCCTCCAAAGATTAACCCACCCAGTCCCATTTCCCTCTGGCTAATGCACCGAACACTATGGGCAATTTAACGTGGCTAATTCACCTGACCTGCACATCTTTGGACTGTGGGAGGAAACCGGAGCACCCGGAGGAAACCCACGCAGGCACAAGGAGAATATGCAAACTCCACACAGACAGTCGCCCGAGGCTGGAATTGAACCCGGGTCCCTGATGCTGTGAGGCAGCAGTGCTAACCACTGAGCCGCCGTGCCACCCATATCTACCCCATTGGATTCCTCCATCATTTTAAGCTCCTTGATATCTCTACCCAACCATTTAAACTGAAAGGACACAATCCATTTTAGTGGCCCATCCAAAATAAAAAGCACTTCTGGCAGTGCAGCATTGCCTTATTACTGCACTTGGATTAGCAAACCTGGATTACAGGCTGAAGTCACTGTAGGCTGAGTAGAAGCCACAACCTTATGACTCAGAGGCAATGGTGCTACCATTAAACTAGGCTGACACCCAAACAAAGTGCACATCTGCCCTTAAAGGGGAGCCAATGGCCCCATAGTATTATTGCTGGACTATTAATCCAGACACCCTGGTAATGTTCTGTGGGCCTGGGTTCAAATCCCACCATGGCAGATGGTGGAATTTGAATTCAATAACATCTGGAATTAAGAGTCGAATAATGACCATGAATCCATTATCAATTGCTGGAAAAACCCCGTTTGGTTCACTGACGACATTTAGGGAAGGAAACTGCCATCCTTACCTGGTCTGGCCTATATGCGACTCTCGACCCAGAGCAATGTGGTTGACTCTTAACAACCCTCTAGCCAATCAGGGATGGGCAATAAATGCTGGCCCAGCCCGGCAATGACCTCATCCCAAGAATGAATTTTTAAAAATGTGAAGAGCTGGAGGAACAGGAAGACTGCACCAGTCTCAGTTGTGGTGGGTAATTCCCACAGCAAAGGGGAATAAACGTACACCAAAAATGGCTGAAGTGAATCAGAGCAAAGGAGGCTTGGAAAACATTAAACTGCACAAGAGTCCTGGTTCAGATAAATATCCCTTCACAGCACATGCAAACACTTGTACCAGCATTATATACATATTCATAAAATCTCTACAGTGCAGAAGCAGGCCATTCGGCCCATTGAGTCCACACCAACCCTCCGAAGAGCATCCCTACCCAGACCCATTCCTGTAACCCTACATTTCCCATAGCTATTCTACCTGGCCTGCACAGCCCTGGACACTATGGGCAATTTAACATGGCCGATCCACCTAACCTGCACATCTTTAGACTATGGCAGGAAACCGGAGCATCCAGAGGAAACCCACACAGACACAGGGAGAATGTGCAAACTCCACACAGTCGCCCGAAGGTGGAACTGAGCCCAGGTCCCTGGAGCTGAGGCAGCAGTGCTAACCACTGAGCCACCTTGGGCATGTGTAGAGTATAATTTTGTCTGTATGCATGTGCATGAGAGAGTGTTACCCAGATTTATATCAATTGGGCTGTGCTATTTTTTTGTTTTCTTCTTTCTTACACCAACCATGACAAAAGATTCACCCACACTCAAAATTCACACTCACATGAGGAATGGTCACATGGGAGGAATGGGATGGACAGAACTGCCTGGACTGTGAAGTATGCAGTTATGCAAACTCTAGTTAATCACACTTGGAGCACGGAGTGCAGATCTGGACACCACATGTTAGGAAGGATATATTGACCTTGGAGGGAGTACAATGTCGGTTTACAAGAATACCACCTGGATTTCAAAGGATAGTTATGAGGTGAAATTATTCAAATTAAGTCTGCTTCCTCTACAATGTAGAATGTTAAGGAGTGATTTGATCAAAGTCTTCAAGATATTATCAGGGTAGCAAAAGAAACTACTTCTACTGGTTGGGAATTTTAGAACCGGGGCATAGTCTGACAATTAGGACTGGATTCTTCAGGAGAGAAGTTAGGAAGCACTTCTACACACAAAGGATGGTAGATGTTTGGAACGCTCTCCCACAAACAGCAGTGGATACAGGAATGGTTGTTATGGAGTCAGAGTGATACAGCACAGAAACACGCCCTTCAATCTAACCAGTCCATGCCGAACATAGTCCCAAATTAAACAAGTCCCACCTGCCTGCTTCTGGCCTATATCCCTCCAAACGTTTCATATGCATATACTTACCCAAGTGTCTTTTAAACATTATAACTGTGCCTACATTCACCACTTCCTCAGGGAACTCAGTCCACACACAAACCACTTTCTGTGTAAAAAATTTGCCTCATGTCTTTTATAAATCTCTCTCCTCTCACCTTAAAAATGTAGTGGCCTAGTCTTGAAATCTGCCATCCTAAGGAACAGACATTGACTAATAATCCCTCCATACCTCTCACGTTTTATAAACCTCTATGAGGTCACTTTTCAATCGCCTATGCTCTGGTGAAAGCCCCAGTCTATCCAGGCTCTTATAACTCAAACCTCCACATCCAACGTGTGCTAAATCTCTTCTGACCCTCTCCAGCTTAATAATATTCTTCCTATAACAGGGTGACCAGAAATGGACACAGTGTTCCAGAAGAGCCCTCACCAACGTCCTGTACAACCTCAACTTGACGTCACAACTCCTATACTCAAAAGACTAAGCAATGAAAGCAAGTAAGCTAAATGCCCTATTTACGCAAAAGTATTAAGGGATATGGGCCACAGGCAGGTGTACGGAGTTAGGGCACAGATCAGCCACGATCTCATTGAATGGTGGAAGAGGACAAGAGGCTGAATGACCTAATCCTCATCCTATATAATAGCATAGTGCTTCAGTGACAATCAGTATCTTCTGAAGAGAATACAGAGGCAAGAGTAGGCCATTCAGTGCCTCAAGCCTGCTGTTGTCTCAACTCAATTTTGATTTGGAGGTGCCCGTGTTGGACTGGGGTGAACAAAGTTAAAAAATCACACATCATCAGGTTATAGTGCAACAGGTTTATTTAGAGAATCCCTGGCGAGTTACTAAGGTACAGTAGAGCAGCTCTCTGAGCACATGACCTCACCTCCCTCACCTGGATGGAGGAGAACACACCAGCGGGTCTTCGAGGTGCTGTAACTATGGCCACCTTCAAGAATGGAGAGTAGACCGATTGTGGGAACACCCATGCAATCTCCCCGCTGTCCATCTCAGAGAAGGCCATTGGAAAAACCGTCCTCAGCCACTTCCTCCTCGTGGCTGAACAGCTGCTCCCAGAGTCACAATGTAGATTCCATCCATCCAGGGGCACAATGAAGATGCTCTTCACAGCAAGGCAAGTCCAAGAAAAGTGCAGAGAGCTATATATGGCTTTATTCAACTTCACAGATGTCTGGGACCCTATCAAATACGATGGATTATGAAATGCCCTCCTCAAATTTAGCTGTCCACAGAACAATATGCACAACATGTGAGCGGTGATCCTGACCAGTGGATCCACAGACACAATGCGTGCAAACTGGGGTCAAGTTGCATCATCGCACCAACACCCTTCTCGATTTCCTCTACCCCTTCTCCATGAAGCTTCTTGCTGGATTGGAGCTTCTCAACAGGATGAGCAGGATTGAGTTCAGATTGCATCAGCTCCAGTCCAGAACCAAGACCACCACATCCTCTATCAAAGAGCTACACTAGACAGAGAACCGTTGTGTGTGTGTGCATACTTTGAGGGTGAGCTCTAAACCATCATCTTCTGGAAAGACATCCAGGAGACAAAGACCTTTCTCCTGCTGGACACCACTGACCAACTATTGGTGGGCCACTAAATAATTTATTTTTCCTCAGGCATCTCCACTCAATGAGGATGAAATTCAACATCATTGCCAGTCACGTATACAACCTCAGCCATCTGAGGAACAGAATGTTTGACAACAAAGACCTCAAACCCAGCACCGAGTTCCTGCTCTCCAGGGAGGTAGTGTTACCAGCCATACACTATGTGGCAATTTGGACCATATATGGACAATGTACAGCAGACTTCAAAATCTCGAGAAATATCAGCAGCAATGCCTCCACAAAAACTTGCAAGTCCAGTCAGCACTCCAGTATCAGCGTCCTCTCTTCAGCTCAAATTGCCTGTAATCTGTGCAATACTGGTGATCAGCTGCATCTGGTAGGCCACATGCCGAATACTAGACTTCCATAACAAACTTTCCAATCTGAACTGCATCACAGCAAGTGGTTAGCAGGAAGGCAAATACCTCAGAGTACAATGGGATCTTGATCAGATCAACCAACAGGCTGAGAAGTGGCAGATGGAGTTTAATTTAGACAACTGTAAGGTGCTGCATTTTGGAAAAGCAAATCAGAGCAGGACTTATACACTTAATAGTAAATCCTGGGGAGCGTTGCTGAAAAAGGTACCTTGGAGTACAGGTTCATAGCTCCTTGAAAGTGGAGTCGCATAGTGAAGGAGGCATTAGGCATGCTTTCATTTATTGGTCAGAGCATTGAGTATAGGAGCTGGGAGGTCATGTTGCGGCTGTACATTACATTAGTTAGACCACCTTGGGAATGTTGCATGCAATTCTGGTCTTCTTCCTATCGGAAGGATGTTGTGAAACTTGAAAGGGTTCAAAAAGGATTTAAGTATGTTGTCAGGGTTCGAGGATCTGAACTCTAGAGAGAGGCTGAACAGGCTGGGGCTGCTTTCCCTGGAGCATCAAAGGCTGAGGGGTGACCTCAGAGGTTTATAAAATCATGAGGGGCATGGATAGGATAAGTAGACAAGGTCATTTCCCTGGGATGGGGGAGTCCAGAACTAGAGGGCATAGGTTTAGGGTGAGAGGGGAAAGATATAAAAGGGACCTAAGGGGCAATTTTTTCACGCAGAGGGTGGTGTGTATAGAATGAGCTGCCAGAGGAAGTGGTGGAGGCTGGTACAATTACAACATTTAAAAGGCAATTGTATAGGTATATGAAAAGGAAGGGTTTGGAGGGATATGGGCCAAGTGCTGGCAAACGGGACTAGATTAGGTTAGGATATCTGGTCAGCTTGGACGAGTTGAACCAAAGGATCTGTTTCTGTGCTGTATGTAATATCCCCACTGATGTGTGGGAAAGCCTTGCCCAAGGTAGTGCTAACTGGCAAAGTAGTGTCTGTGAAATTGCCAATCATCTTAAGCATTTTCAATAGGCCCAGGTGAAGCCTGTGTGGAAGGAGCATGCAAAAACCTGGGCATCCCAATAACTGTTTCTTTAAACACCTTCCCTACCTGTGGTAGGCTGTGTGCACCCAGACTCTTTAGTCACCTCAGGACTCAAGCCCCAAGTGGAAGAAAGTCATTTTCAATCTTGAGGAGGAAGACAGAGAATGAAGTGCAGTAAAATGTTGTTAGTTGTCGAAATGCCTACTGATGTAAAGTGCTCGGGGTCTTTCGAATGATGGTCAGATGTTGCAATTTGATTATCGCAACCTGGCTGAGGGGATGAACATTGTTGAGGGAGACTGCAATGGGAACTCTCAATGTCCACAGGGAGGGGACAGATGGAGCAATTCTTTTTCAACTCATCTGAAGGAAGGCACCTCCAATGATGCAACACTCCCTCAGTCCTGCCCTCAGCTTAGATTTTTTATGCTCGGCTCCTGGTGCGGAATGTGAATCCACAACAAGCTTCTGATTTGGAAGGACGTTACCAACCAGCCTTTAAGAAAAGCAATAATCAACTTACCGAGGGAGGGTGTCTGAGAAACAAACAGTAATCATTTCCTTGCTGGTTTGTCTCTTGCTCTGCAATCACTCAGGAATTGTCTTTCTGCCTCTAGCCATTATGTGCAGGGAGAAGCCTTTGTGACCTAACACAAAGTCTAATATAACTAGCAACTGCCGAACCTGGACCCAAAACTTGGCCCAGGGATTAAACATCCTGCTGAGGGTATAGGGAGAACCATGACTCACAATGCCATCTGGAAATGTGCCAATTCCATCCTCCTGATTGCAATATGAACACACATACGTACACAGACACCTTCTTCCAGTAAGCAATGGTTCTTGCTGCTGAAGGTTCAGTCATAAAAGCAATCCCTCAATTCCACCAACAAGTTTCTAAATATCTGCAGTCAGCAGGGTTGAAATACCCACGACCAGAAATAAATTTTTAATGTAAAACCCTGAGCCTGGTGTTCATGTACCACAATATCCTTTCCCGTCCCTTTGTCTGTTACCTCTTGCAGCCCAACCAAAGATTCTGTCTTCCTCCAATTCTGCCCTCTTGTGCTGCTCAGACCACCATTTGCAGTCACACCAGTTTTTTTCTTGGCCTCAAGTCCCAGAATGCTTTCTCTCAAACTCTTCTCACTCCCCTCCCCACCCCACAACCCCTCCTCCCAAACACAGCTTAAAATCAGACTTTTGGTCATGTGTTCTGCAACCTCCTTAAGCAGTTCAGCATCAGATTTTATCTCTTAGTATGACTGTGAATCATCTGGAGACATGTTAATAAGCTAAACTCCCTAATCTCATCAACCCATTTTGCATTGAGCATTGACCCTTACAGGTACATTGTTTGAAGGACAGTCACCTCTTTAACACCTAGTTGCTTTGAATTGTGGATATTCATTTAATGAACTCCAACTGAATGAGGTTTTGCTGTTATTGCAAGCAAAACAAGAAATATGACCCACATTCCAGGCTACCACTTAAGATTGTGGCTGATCTTCAACTCCGTCTGTTTCCAAATCCCATGACTCCCTTAGTTTATCGATTTTTGATCTCAGCCTTGAATACATTCAACTACTAAAGGTTCCATAGTCCTCGAAGGATTAGAATTACAGAGAATTCTTCACAGCCCACTGTGAAGAAACTTCCCTTCACCTCAGTCCTATATTGTTGACCCTTCATCATAAGACAGTGGCCCCAGTTCTTAAAGTTTCCGTGTCAATAGATATGGAGCTGGAGAAGCAAAGCAGGTCAGACAGCATCAGAGGAGCAGGAAAAGGCTCAGCCTGAAACACCAACTTTCCTGCTCCTTCGATGCTGACCTGCTGTGCTTCCCCAGCTCCATATCTATTAACTCTGGCTGCCAGCATCTGCAGTCCTCACTGACTCTTAAATTTTCAGTGACTGGAAATAGCCACTAAGGCACCAAACAGACACATCGACCTAGACCCTATATACCGGCCACTGCAGCGGACAGCAACTGACAACCGGAAGCGGCAGATTCAAACCACTATAAATGCCGGAGGAATCAGCACAGAAGCACTTCACAGGAAGCTCCCAAGCACTGAGGATGTCACCTAGAAAGGGGACGAAATGTTTGCAACAAAAACTCCCAGCTTGGCGAACAGAACCACAACAACGAGCACCCAAGCTACAAATATTCTCACAAACTTTGAGCACCAAACCTCCTCAAAATCTCATGTCTCAGTGAAATTCCCTCTCGTTCCTCGAAATTCAAGTACAGGCTCAACCAGTTCAGTCTCTCCTCATAGGACAACACTTCCATCCCAGAAACGGGCGGCACGGTGGCACAGTGATTAGCACTGCTGCCTCACAGCGCCTGAGACCCGGGTTCAATTCCCGACTCAGGCGACTGACTGTGTGGAGTTTGCACGTTCTCCCTGTGTCTGCGTGGGTTTCCTCCGGGTGCTCCGGTTTCCTCCCACAGTCTAAAGATGTGCGGGTCAGGTGAATTGGCCATGCTAAAATTGCCCGTAGTGTTAGGTAAGGGGTAAATGTAGGGGTATGGGTGGGTTTCGCTTCGGCGGGTCGGTGTGGACTTGTTGGGCCGAAGGGCCTGTTTCCACACTAAGTAATCTAATCTAAAAAAACCAATCTGGTGAATCTTTTGTCCAGACAGGTTTCCTCCCACAATCCAAAGATGTGCTGGTTAGGTCAGTTGCCCATGCTAAATTGTCCATAGTGTTCAGGGATGTGTAGACTAGGTGCATTAGTCAGGGTAAATGTAGAGTAATAGGTGAGGGGAATGGATCTAGGTGGGATGCTCCGAGGGTCGGTGTGGACTTGTTGGGCTGAAAGGCCTGTTTCCACACTGTAGGGAATCTATGATTCTTAGCTGCATTCCCTCTGAAGGCAGTTATCTGTCTCACCATGTGGAGATGTAAAGAGTTCTCCAGGTCTGGTCTTACACAGCCCAGTCCAGTTGAAGCAAGTCCTTCTTAATCAACCACTTTACATTAGCCAATGCACCCCTTGCCTAAATATAATCAGTGTGCTTTCTATATTTTGTTTACAATGACACAAATTTAAATGGTGGTTGACCTTGTAAAACATTTCAAGTGTTTCTATTTTACCACACAACATAAGTAGGCTGTCGTTCACCTAATCTGGATATATTCCTTTGCTGTCCGTGTCCTCCTCAGTGCTTACCCTCCCACTTGGCTTTGTACCAATATCAAAGTTGGATGCCTAACTCTCAGTCCCCTCCCCTAAATCATACAGACTGTAAATCCTCCAAAGCCCCAAGTGCTGGCTCTTGTGAGATCCCACCAGTAAAAATTTAGCAACCGAAAAATGACCAGTTTCTTCCTTCAAAAATTCATTGACAATGCTAACAGTTACCCCAAACCCATGGCCCCTCATATTATAGCACAACGTTTTACTATGGCACTGAAAATCCAAATTTATACCGCTTCACTGGTTCCCCCTCACCTAGGTAAGAAAGCATTACAGGTTTCAAAATAACTGTACAATTGCCTACTAACAGATCACCTTTTCCCCCATTTCGGTCAACGACTAAGGCAGACACCTCCTGCTAATTGAGTTCTGTAATGTTTCCGACAACAATCCAACAGCAGATGCTATAACACAAGACAAAGAGATAAAAACAGACAAAGGCAATTGCAGATGGTCGAGGGAAGGGAGCGAAGTTAACCGCCCCATCTCCCCTCCCCATGGTGACATGGCAGCGCTGACTTGTCACTGCCGACCTGAGATGATGGGAGTGGGGCAAACTGTGTCTGAGTTGGACACATATCAAAGCGTTTGTATACATAGATTGGACGTGTTTGCAAACATACAGCGCAGGTTCACAAAGTGCACCGAAATGTACAAAGCGTGTCGCTTTTACCTCGTGGTGACTCCGGGCAATGAACAATCCTTTCCTGCTGCAAACATTTGGAACAGGTTTTGGGAGAGAGAGAGAGAGAGAGAGGAGATCTTTTAGCTCCGTAAATAAGGGCAACCCTGCCCGACCGCTTATTGGTAAAAGTTTCGGAAACATGTTGATAGGAGCATTGAGGAACTGGTCCTTGCTATGCTTTTTAAACAATGCAACTGAGTCGAGCAGATCAATAAACAATTTAAAATTTGAGAACTTTCTCCAGACACAGAAAAACCCACAGAGTTGTGTTATTTTTGCTCTGTGACCATTAAGGGCTGTCCTACCTTCACCATTCTGCGGTATGCTTCCCCGGCTCTGGTGATCGGGGGAACGCCGCTGCAGGCTCCCTCAACCCCGGTCTCTCACAAACACTTTCCCGGTCCCTCTGCAAATCCAACGCTGCCGACGTGGCGCTCCACCCCACACTACAACCGGACGTGGCGTCAACTACAGCGCAAAAAAAAACTAAACTACACTAAAAAAACAAAGTCTGTTAACCGTCTCTGCACAGATGTCTGTGTTTGGGGCTCTGGGAAGGGTACCCACACCGACTGCAAACCCATCTGCTCCTTTACCTCTCTCTCTCACACACACACACACACACAAAAGGTGGAACTCTCTGTGAAAAGGCTAATTTCAACTGACTGCTGTTATCCCACACAGATTAGTCTGCATGCAGCAATCCCCAGTAAATATTGACTCACCCTCGGGCAGCCAATGTTAATTTTGATCCTTTTTGCAAGCTTTTGTAAAACTATTTATTGTCAATATTGACATACTCCCCTGTTCACGAGATTTTGGGTCACTCCGTCCACATTTACAAAGTCAGCCAGACCTCCTGTAAATATTGATCAATTCTTGGACCTGCTGCGATTATTGATACACTGTGGGTTACTTGCTGTAAATCATCAGCCATTTCTTCGATCGGGGCTCTTTCAAAGTCGATTGAATTAGATGGTCCAAAATTTTACACAATCCAGTGGGAAAGGCAAGGTGGGAGGGAGGTGATCATAGAGTCATAGAGATGTACAGCACTGGAAACAGACCCTTCAGTCCAACCCATCCATGCTGACCAGATATCCCAACCCAATCTACTCCCACCTGCTGGCACCCAGCCCATATTCCTCCAAACCCTTCCTATTCACGTACCCATCCAGATACCTTGAGGGTGTTGCAATTGTAGCAGCCTCCACCACTTCCTCTATCAGCTTATTCCATACATGTACCACCCTCTGCATGAAAAACATATGAAAAAAAATCTTTCCCCTCTCACTGTAAACCTTTGCCCTCTAATTCTGGACTCCCCCACCCCAGGAAAAGACTTTGTCTATTTATCCTAACCATGCCCTTAATGATTTTATAAACCTCTATAAGGTCACCCCTCAGCCTCTGACGCTCCAGGGAAAACAGCCCCAGCCCTACCCAACCTCTCCTGATAGCTCAAATCCTCCAACCCTGGCAACATCCTTGTAAATCTTTTCTGAACCTTTTCAAGTTTCCCAAAGTCCTTCCGATAGGAAGGAGGCCAGAATTGAACGCAATATTCCAACAGCGGCCTAACCAATGTCCTGGACAGCTGCAACATGACCTCCCAACTCCTGTACTCAATACTCTGACCAATAAAAGAAAGCATACCAAACGCCTTCACTATGCTATCTACCTGCGACTCCACTTTCAAGGAACTATGAACCTGCACTCCAAGGTCTCTTTGTTCAGCAACACTCCCTAGGACCTTACCATAAAGTGTATAAGTCCTGCTCAGATTTGCTTTCCCAAAATGCAGCACCTCGCATTTATCTGAATTAAACTCCATCTGCCATTCTCAGCCCATTGGCCCATCTGGTCCAGATCCTGTTTTAATCTGAGGTAACCCTCTTCACTGTCCACTACACCTCCAATTTTGGTGTCATTTGCAAACTTGCTAACTATACCTCATATGCTCACATCCAAATCATTTATATAAATGATTAAAAGTAGTGGACCCAGCACCGATCCATGTAACCCTTCACTGGTCACAGGCCTCCAGTCTGAAAAACAACCCTCCACCACCACCCTCTGTCTTCTACCTCTGAGCCAGTTCTGTATCCAAATGGCTAGTTCTCCCTGTATTCCATGAGATCTAACTTTGCTAACCAATCTCCTGGAGGAACTTTGTCAAACGCCTTATAGATCACGTCCACTGCTCTGTCTTCATTAATCCTCTTTGTTACTTCTTCAAAAAAAACTCAATCAAGTATGTGAGACATGATTTCCCACGCACAAAGCCATCCCTAATCAGTCCTTGCCTTTCCAAACACATGTACATCCTGTCCCTCAGGATTCCCTCCAACAACTTATCCACCACCGATATCAGGCTCACTGGTCTATAGTTCCCTGGCTTGTCCTTACCACCTTTCTTAAACAGGGGCACCACGTTAGCCAACCTCCAGTCTTCCGGAACTTCACCTGTAATTATCAGTGTTCCAAATATCTCAGCAAGAGGCCCAGCAATCACTTCTCTAGCTTCCCACAGAGTTCTCGGGTACACCTGATCACGTCCTGGGGATTTATCCACTTTTATGCATTTCAAGACATCCAGCACTTCCTCCTCTGTAATATGGACATTTTGCAAGATGTCACCATCTATTTCCCTACAGTCTATACCTTCCATATCTTTTTCCACAGTAAATACTGATGCAAAATGCTCGTTTAGTATCTCCCCCATCTGTGGCTCCACACAAAGGCCGCCTTGCTGATCTTTGAGGGGCCCTATTCTCTCCCTAGTTACCCTTTTGTCCTTAATATATTTATAAAAGCCCTTTAGATTCTCCTTAACTCTATTTGTCAAAGCTATCTCATGTCCCCTTTTTGCCTTCCTGATTTCCATTATAAGTATACCCCTACTGCTGTTTATACTTTTCTAAGGATTCACTCGATCTATCCTGTCTATACCTGGCATATGCTTCCTTCTTTTTCTTAACCAAACCCTCAATTTCTTTAGTCATCCAGCATTCTCTACACTTACCAGCC